>NC_085040.1:11452837-11547837 GCF_963692335.1 Osmerus eperlanus
GGGATTTGAACCCAGGACCTCTCGCACCCAAAGCGAGAATCATACCCCTAGACCAACGAGCCATGTTCTGGTTGCTGCTTTGATCGATTTGTTGTCACAAAACATGCATAGACAAAAAGAGTTCGAGAAACTTCTGCAGAAAATCACCCCGATCTACGTTTGGAAAGGACTGATTTGGGAATAGAACAGGAGCCCTCTTTGCCAGGTTACCTCCTTCTACAGCAATGGGCTGCAGAAGTAATGGGCTCGTCCGGGATTTGAACCCAGGACCTCTCCACCCTAAGCGAGAATCATACCCCTAGACCAACGAGCCATGTTCCAGTTGTGCTTCGATTGATCGATTTGTTGTCAAAAAACATGCTTCGACAAAGGATCCCTGCACCCTAAGTGAGAATCATACCACAAGACCAACGAGCCATGTTCTGGTTGCTGCTTTGATCGATTTGTTGTCACAAAACATGCTTAGACATAAAGAGCTGGAGAAACTTCCGCAGCAAATCACGCCGATCTACGTTGGGTAAAGGACTGATTTGGGAATAGAACAGGAGCCCTCTTTGCCATGTTACCTCCTTCAACAGCATACTGTAATGGGCTCATCCGGGATTTTAACCCAGGACCTCTCACACCCTAAGCTAGAATCATACCCCTAGACCATTGCGCCATGATCGATCTGCTGCTTCGATTGATCGATTTGTTGTCACAAAACATGCTTAGACGAAGGCTCCCTGCACCCTAAGCGAGAATCATACCACGAGACCAACGAGCCATGTTCTGGTTGCTGCTTTGATCGATTTGTCGTCACAAAACATGCTTAGACGAAGGCTCCCTGCACCCTAAGCGAGAATCATACCACGAGACCAATGAGCCATGTTCTAGTTGCTGCTTTGATCGATTTGTTGTCACAAAACATGCTTAGACATAGAGAAACTTCCGCAGCAAATCACGCCAATCTACGTTGGGTAAAGGACTGATTTTGGAATAGAACAGGAGCCCTCTTTGCCTTGTTACCTCCTTCAACAGCATACTGTAATGGGCTCGTCCGGGATTTGAACTCAGGACCTCTCGCACCCAAAGCGAGAATCATACCCCTAGACCAACGAGCCATGTTCTGGTTGCTGCTTTGATCGATTTGTTGTCACAAAACATGCGTAGACAAAAAGAGTTCGAGAAACTTCTGCAGAAAATCACCCCGATCTACGTTTGGAAAAGGACTGATTTGGGAATAGAACAGGAGCCCTCTTTGCCAGGTTACCTCCTTCTACAGCAATGGGCTGTAGAAGTAATGGGCTCGTCCGGGATTTGAACCCGGGACCTCTCGCACGAAAGCGAGAATCATACCCCTGACCAACGAGCCATGTTCTGGTTGCTGCTTTGATCGATTTGTTGTCACAAAACATGCGTAGACAAAAAGAGTTTGAGTAACTTCTGCAGAAAATCACCCCGATCTACGTTTGGAAAAGGACTGATTTGGGAATAGAACAGGAGCCCTCTTTGCCAGGTTACCTCCTTCTACAGCAATGGGCTGTAGAAGTAATGGGCTCGTCCGGGATTTGAACCCAGGACCTCTCGCACCCTAAGCGAGAATCATACCCCTGACCAACGAGCCATGTTCTGGTTGCTGCTTTGATCGATTTGTTGTCACAAAACATGCGTAGACAAAAAGAGTTCGAGAAACTTCTGCAGAAAATCACCCCGATCTACGTTTGGAAAAGGACTGATTTGGGAATAGAACAGGAGCCCTCTTTGCCAGGTTACCTCCTTCTACAGCAATGGGCTGTAGAAGTAATGGGCTTGTCCGGGATTTGAACACGGGACCTCTCGCACCCTAAGCGAGAATCATACCCCTAGACCAACGAGCCATGTTCCAGTTGCTGCTTTGATTGATCGATTTGTTGTCACAAAACATGCTTCGACAAAGGATCCCTGCACCCTAAGTGAGAATCATACCACAAGACCAACGAGCCATGTTCTGGTTGCTGCTTTGATCGATTTGTTGTCACAAAACATGCTTAGACATAAAGAGCTGGAGAAACTTCCGCAGCAAATCACGCCGATCTACGTTGGGTAAAGGACTGATTTGGGAATAGAACAGGAGCCCTCTTTGCCATGTTACCTCCTTCAACAGCATACTGTAATGGGCTCATCCGGGATTTTAACCCAGGACCTCTCACACCCTAAGCTAGAATCATACCCCTAGACCAACGAGCCATGCTCCAGCTGCTGCTTCGATTGATCGATTTGTTGTCACAAAACATGCTTAGACGAAGGCTCCCTGCACCCTAAGCGAGAATCATACCACGAGACCAACGAGCCATGTTCTGGTTGCTGCTTTGATCGATTTGTCGTCACAAAACATGCTTAGACGAAGGCTCCCTGCACCCTAAGCGAGAATCATACCACGAGACCAATGAGCCATGTTCTAGTTGCTGCTTTGATCGATTTGTTGTCACAAAACATGCTTAGACATAGAGAAACTTCCGCAGCAAATCACGCCAATCTACGTTGGGTAAAGGACTGATTTTGGAATAGAACAGGAGCCCTCTTTGCCTTGTTACCTCCTTCAACAGCATACTGTAATGGGCTCGTCCGGGATTTGAACTCAGGACCTCTCGCACCCAAAGCGAGAATCATACCCCTAGACCAACGAGCCATGTTCTGGTTGCTGCTTTGATCGATTTGTTGTCACAAAACATGCGTAGACAAAAAGAGTTCGAGAAACTTCTGCAGAAAATCACCCCGATCTACGTTTGGAAAAGGACTGATTTGGGAATAGAACAGGAGCCCTCTTTGCCAGGTTACCTCCTTCTACAGCAATGGGCTGTAGAAGTAATGGGCTCGTCCGGGATTTGAACCCGGGACCTCTCGCACGAAAGCGAGAATCATACCCCTGACCAACGAGCCATGTTCTGGTTGCTGCTTTGATCGATTTGTTGTCACAAAACATGCGTAGACAAAAAGAGTTTGAGTAACTTCTGCAGAAAATCACCCCGATCTACGTTTGGAAAAGGACTGATTTGGGAATAGAACAGGAGCCCTCTTTGCCAGGTTACCTCCTTCTACAGCAATGGGCTGTAGAAGTAATGGGCTCGTCCGGGATTTGAACCCAGGACCTCTCGCACCCTAAGCGAGAATCATACCCCTGACCAACGAGCCATGTTCTGGTTGCTGCTTTGATCGATTTGTTGTCACAAAACATGCGTAGACAAAAAGAGTTCGAGAAACTTCTGCAGAAAATCACCCCGATCTACGTTTGGAAAAGGACTGATTTGGGAATAGAACAGGAGCCCTCTTTGCCAGGTTACCTCCTTCTACAGCAATGGGCTGTAGAAGTAATGGGCTTGTCCGGGATTTGAACACGGGACCTCTCGCACCCTAAGCGAGAATCATACCCCTAGACCAACGAGCCATGTTCCAGTTGCTGCTTTGATTGATCGATTTGTTGTCACAAAACATGCTTCGACAAAGGATCCCTGCACCCTAAGTGAGAATCATACCACAAGACCAACGAGCCATGTTCTGGTTGCTGCTTTGATCGATTTGTTGTCACAAAACATGCTTAGACATAAAGAGCTGGAGAAACTTCCGCAGCAAATCACGCCGATCTACGTTGGGTAAAGGACTGATTTGGGAATAGAACAGGAGCCCTCTTTGCCATGTTACCTCCTTCAACAGCATACTGTAATGGGCTCATCCGGGATTTTAACCCAGGACCTCTCACACCCTAAGCTAGAATCATACCCCTAGACCAACGAGCCATGCTCCAGCTGCTGCTTCGATTGATCGATTTGTTGTCACAAAACATGCTTAGACGAAGGCTCCCTGCACCCTAAGCGAGAATCATACCACGAGACCAACGAGCCATGTTCTGGTTGCTGCTTTGATCGATTTGTCGTCACAAAACATGCTTAGACGAAGGCTCCCTGCACCCTAAGCGAGAATCATACCACGAGACCAATGAGCCATGTTCTAGTTGCTGCTTTGATCGATTTGTTGTCACAAAACATGCTTAGACATAGAGAAACTTCCGCAGCAAATCACGCCAATCTACGTTGGGTAAAGGACTGATTTTGGAATAGAACAGGAGCCCTCTTTGCCTTGTTACCTCCTTCAACAGCATACTGTAATGGGCTCGTCCGGGATTTGAACTCAGGACCTCTCGCACCCAAAGCGAGAATCATACCCCTAGACCAACGAGCCATGTTCTGGTTGCTGCTTTGATCGATTTGTTGTCACAAAACATGCGTAGACAAAAAGAGTTCGAGAAACTTCTGCAGAAAATCACCCCGATCTACGTTTGGAAAAGGACTGATTTGGGAATAGAACAGGAGCCCTCTTTGCCAGGTTACCTCCTTCTACAGCAATGGGCTGTAGAAGTAATGGGCTCGTCCGGGATTTGAACCCGGGACCTCTCGCACGAAAGCGAGAATCATACCCCTGACCAACGAGCCATGTTCTGGTTGCTGCTTTGATCGATTTGTTGTCACAAAACATGCGTAGACAAAAAGAGTTTGAGTAACTTCTGCAGAAAATCACCCCGATCTACGTTTGGAAAAGGACTGATTTGGGAATAGAACAGGAGCCCTCTTTGCCAGGTTACCTCCTTCTACAGCAATGGGCTGTAGAAGTAATGGGCTCGTCCGGGATTTGAACCCAGGACCTCTCGCACCCTAAGCGAGAATCATACCCCTGACCAACGAGCCATGTTCTGGTTGCTGCTTTGATCGATTTGTTGTCACAAAACATGCGTAGACAAAAAGAGTTCGAGAAACTTCTGCAGAAAATCACCCCGATCTACGTTTGGAAAAGGACTGATTTGGGAATAGAACAGGAGCCCTCTTTGCCAGGTTACCTCCTTCTACAGCAATGGGCTGTAGAAGTAATGGGCTTGTCCGGGATTTGAACACGGGACCTCTCGCACCCTAAGCGAGAATCATACCCCTAGACCAACGAGCCATGTTCCAGTTGCTGCTTTGATTGATCGATTTGTTGTCACAAAACATGCTTCGACAAAGGATCCCTGCACCCTAAGTGAGAATCATACCACAAGACCAACGAGCCATGTTCTGGTTGCTGCTTTGATCGATTTGTTGTCACAAAACATGCTTAGACATAAAGAGCTGGAGAAACTTCCGCAGCAAATCACGCCGATCTACGTTGGGTAAAGGACTGATTTGGGAATAGAACAGGAGCCCTCTTTGCCATGTTACCTCCTTCAACAGCATACTGTAATGGGCTCATCCGGGATTTTAACCCAGGACCTCTCACACCCTAAGCTAGAATCATACCCCTAGACCAACGAGCCATGCTCCAGCTGCTGCTTCGATTGATCGATTTGTTGTCACAAAACATGCTTAGACGAAGGCTCCCTGCACCCTAAGCGAGAATCATACCACGAGACCAACGAGCCATGTTCTGGTTGCTGCTTTGATCGATTTGTCGTCACAAAACATGCTTAGACGAAGGCTCCCTGCACCCTAAGCGAGAATCATACCACGAGACCAATGAGCCATGTTCTAGTTGCTGCTTTGATCGATTTGTTGTCACAAAACATGCTTAGACATAGAGAAACTTCCGCAGCAAATCACGCCAATCTACGTTGGGTAAAGGACTGATTTTGGAATAGAACAGGAGCCCTCTTTGCCTTGTTACCTCCTTCAACAGCATACTGTAATGGGCTCGTCCGGGATTTGAACTCAGGACCTCTCGCACCCAAAGCGAGAATCATACCCCTAGACCAACGAGCCATGTTCTGGTTGCTGCTTTGATCGATTTGTTGTCACAAAACATGCGTAGACAAAAAGAGTTCGAGAAACTTCTGCAGAAAATCACCCCGATCTACGTTTGGAAAAGGACTGATTTGGGAATAGAACAGGAGCCCTCTTTGCCAGGTTACCTCCTTCTACAGCAATGGGCTGTAGAAGTAATGGGCTCGTCCGGGATTTGAACCCGGGACCTCTCGCACGAAAGCGAGAATCATACCCCTGACCAACGAGCCATGTTCTGGTTGCTGCTTTGATCGATTTGTTGTCACAAAACATGCGTAGACAAAAAGAGTTTGAGTAACTTCTGCAGAAAATCACCCCGATCTACGTTTGGAAAAGGACTGATTTGGGAATAGAACAGGAGCCCTCTTTGCCAGGTTACCTCCTTCTACAGCAATGGGCTGTAGAAGTAATGGGCTCGTCCGGGATTTGAACCCAGGACCTCTCGCACCCTAAGCGAGAATCATACCCCTGACCAACGAGCCATGTTCTGGTTGCTGCTTTGATCGATTTGTTGTCACAAAACATGCGTAGACAAAAAGAGTTCGAGAAACTTCTGCAGAAAATCACCCCGATCTACGTTTGGAAAAGGACTGATTTGGGAATAGAACAGGAGCCCTCTTTGCCAGGTTACCTCCTTCTACAGCAATGGGCTGTAGAAGTAATGGGCTTGTCCGGGATTTGAACACGGGACCTCTCGCACCCTAAGCGAGAATCATACCCCTAGACCAACGAGCCATGTTCCAGTTGCTGCTTTGATTGATCGATTTGTTGTCACAAAACATGCTTCGACAAAGGATCCCTGCACCCTAAGTGAGAATCATACCACAAGACCAACGAGCCATGTTCTGGTTGCTGCTTTGATCGATTTGTTGTCACAAAACATGCTTAGACATAAAGAGCTGGAGAAACTTCCGCAGCAAATCACGCCGATCTACGTTGGGTAAAGGACTGATTTGGGAATAGAACAGGAGCCCTCTTTGCCATGTTACCTCCTTCAACAGCATACTGTAATGGGCTCATCCGGGATTTTAACCCAGGACCTCTCACACCCTAAGCTAGAATCATACCCCTAGACCAACGAGCCATGCTCCAGCTGCTGCTTCGATTGATCGATTTGTTGTCACAAAACATGCTTAGACGAAGGCTCCCTGCACCCTAAGCGAGAATCATACCACGAGACCAACGAGCCATGTTCTGGTTGCTGCTTTGATCGATTTGTCGTCACAAAACATGCTTAGACGAAGGCTCCCTGCACCCTAAGCGAGAATCATACCACGAGACCAATGAGCCATGTTCTAGTTGCTGCTTTGATCGATTTGTTGTCACAAAACATGCTTAGACATAGAGAAACTTCCGCAGCAAATCACGCCAATCTACGTTGGGTAAAGGACTGATTTTGGAATAGAACAGGAGCCCTCTTTGCCTTGTTACCTCCTTCAACAGCATACTGTAATGGGCTCGTCCGGGATTTGAACCCAGGACCTCTCGCACCCAAATCGAGAATCATACCCCTAGACCAACGAGCCATGTTCTGGTTGCTGCTTTGATCGATTTGTTGTCACAAAACATGCGTAGACAAAAAGAGTTCGAGAAACTTCTGCAGAAAATCACCCCGATCTACGTTTGGAAAAGGACTGATTTGGGAATAGAACAGGAGCCCTCTTTGCCAGGTTACCTCCTTCTACAGCAATGGGCTGTAGAAGTGATGGGCTCGTCCGGGATTTGAACCCGGGACCTCTCGCACGAAAGCGAGAATCATACCCCTGACCAACGAGCCATGTTCTGGTTGCTGCTTTGATCGATTTGTTGTCACAAAACATGCGTAGACAAAAAGAGTTCGAGTAACTTCTGCAGAAAATCACCCCGATCTACGTTTGGAAAAGGACTGATTTGGGAATAGAACAGGAGCCCTCTTTGCCAGGTTACCTCCTTCTACAGCAATGGGCTGTAGAAGTAATGGGCTCGTCCGGGATTTGAACCCAGGACCTCTCGCACCCTAAGCGAGAATCATACCCCTGACCAACGAGCCATGTTCTGGTTGCTGCTTTGATCGATTTGTTGTCACAAAACATGCGTAGACAAAAAGAGTTCGAGAAACTTCTGCAGAAAATCACCCCGATCTACGTTTGGAAAAGGACTGATTTGGGAATAGAACAGGAGCCCTCTTTGCCAGGTTACCTCCTTCTACAGCAATGGGCTGTAGAAGTAATGGGCTCGTCTGGGATTTGAACCCGGGACCTCTCGCACCCTAAGCGAGAATCATACCCCTAGACCAACGAGCCATGCTCCAGCTGCTGCTTCGATTGATTGATTTGTTGTCACAAAACATGCTTAGACAAAGGCTCCCTGCACCCTCAGCGAGAATCATACCACGAGACCAACGAGCCATGTTCTGGTTGCTGATTTGATCGATTTGTTGTCACAAAACATGCGTAGACAAAAAGAGTTCGAGAAACTTCTGCAGAAAATCACCTTGATCTACGTTTGGAAAAGGACTGATTTGGGAATAGAACAGGAGCCCTCTTTGCCATGTTACCTCCTTCAACAGCATTCTGTAATGGGCTCATCTGGGATTTGAACCCAGGACCTCTCGCACCCTAAGCTAGAATCATACCCCTAGACCAACGAGCCATGCTCCAGCTGATGCTTCGATTGATCGATTTGTTGTCACAAAACATGCTTAGACAAAGGCGCCCTGCACCCTAAGCGAGAATCATACCACAAGACCAACGAGCCATGTTCTGGTTGCTGCATTGATCGATTTTTTGTCGCAAAACACGCGTAGACAAAAAGAGCTGGAGAAACTTCTGCTGAAAATCACCCCGATCGACGTTGGGTAAAAGACAGATTTGGGAATAGAACAGGAGCTTTCTTCACTAAATAAACTCCTTCAACAACTTACTGTAAAGGTCTCATTCGGGATTTGAACCCAGGACCTCTCGCACCCTAAGCGAGAATCATACCCCTGACCAACGAGCCATGTTCTGGTTGCTGCTTTGATCGATTTGTTGTCACAAAACATGCGTAGACAAAAAGAGTTCGAGAAACTTCTGCAGAAAATCACCCCGATCTACGTTTGGAAAAGGACTGATTTGGGAATAGAACAGGAGCCCTCTTTGCCAGGTTACCTCCTTCTACAGCAATGGGCTGTAGAAGTAATGGGCTCGTCTGGGATTTGAACCCGGGACCTCTCGCACCCTAAGCGAGAATCATACCCCTAGACCAACGAGCCATGCTCCAGCTGCTGCTTCGATTGATTGATTTGTTGTCACAAAACATGCTTAGACAAAGGCTCCCTGCACCCTAAGCGAGAATCATACCACGAGACCAACGAGCCATGTTCTGGTTGCTGCTTTGATCGATTTGTTGTCACAAAACATGCGTAGACAAAAAGAGTTCGAGAAACTTCTGCAGAAAATCACCTTGATCTACGTTTGGAAAAGGACTGATTTGGGAATAGAACAGGAGCCCTCTTTGCCATGTTACCTCCTTCAACAGCATTCTGTAATGGGCTCATCTGGGATTTGAACCCAGGACCTCTCGCACCCTAAGCTAGAATCATACCCCTAGACCAACGAGCCATGCTCCAGCTGATGCTTCGATTGATCGATTTGTTGTCACAAAACATGCTTAGACAAAGGCGCCCTGCACCCTAAGCGAGAATCATACCACAAGACCAACGAGCCATGTTCTGGTTGCTGCATTGATCGATTTTTTGTCGCAAAACACGCGTAGACAAAAAGAGCTGGAGAAACTTCTGCTGAAAATCACCCCGATCGACGTTGGGTAAAAGACAGATTTGGGAATAGAACAGGAGCTTTCTTCACTAAATAAACTCCTTCAACAACTTACTGTAAAGGTCTCGTTCGGGATTTGAACCCGGGACCTCTCGCACGAAAGCAAGAATCATACCCCTGACCAACGAGCCATGTTCTGGTTGCTGCTTTGAATGATTTGTTGTCACAAAACATGCTTAGACCTAAAGAGCTGGAGAAAATTCCACAGCAAATCATGCCGATCTACGTTAGGTAAAGGACTGATTTGGGAATAGAACAGGAGCCCTCTTTGCCTTGTTACCTCCTTCAACAGCATACTGTAATGGGCTCGTCCGGGATTTGAACCCAGGACCTCTCGCACCCAAAGCGAGAATCATACCCCTAGACCAACGAGCCATGTTCTGGTTGCTGCTTTGATCGATTTGTTGTCACAAAGAATGAGTACACAAAAAGAGCTGGAGAAACTTCTGCAGCAAATCACCCCGATATACGTTGGGTAAAGGACTGATTTGGGAAAAGAAAAGGAGCCCTCTTTGCCATGTTACCTCCTTCAACAGCATACTGTAATGGGCTCGTCCAGGATTTGAACCCAGGACCTCTAGCACCTTATGCGAGAATCATACCCCTAGACCAATGAGCCATGTTCCAGTAGCTGCTTCAATTGATCGATTTTTTGTCACAAAACATGCTTAGACAAATGCTCCCTGCACCCTAAGAGAGAATCATACCACAAGACCAACGAGCCATGTTCTGGTTGCTGCTTTGATCGATTTGTCGTCACAAAACATGCTTAGACGAAGGCTCCCTGCACCCTAAGCGAGAATCATACCACGAGACCAATGAGCCATGTTCTAGTTGCTGCTTTGATCGATTTGTTGTCACAAAACATGCGTAGACAAAAAGAGTTCGAGAAACTTCTGCAGAAAATCACCCCGATCTACGTTTGGAAAAGGACTGATTTGGGAATAGAACAGGAGCCCTCTTTGCCAGGTTACCTCCTTCTACAGCAATGGGCTGTAAAAGTAATGGGCTCGTCCGGGATTTGAACCCGGGACCTCTCGCACGAAAGCGAGAATCATACCCCTGACCAACGAGCCATGTTCTGGTTGCTGCTTTGATCGATTTGTTGTCACAAAACATGCGTAGACAAAAAGAGTTCGAGAAACTTCTGCAGAAAATCACCCAGATCTACGTTTGTAAAAGGACTGATTTGGGAATAGAACAGGAGCTTTCTTCACTAAATAAACTCCTTCAACAACTTACTGTAAAGGTCTCGTCCGGGATTTGAACCCGGGACCTCTCGCACGAAAGCGAGAATCATACCCCTGACCAACGAGCCATGTTCTGGTTGCTGCTTTGAACGATTTTTTGTCACAAAACATGCTTAGACCTAAAGAGCTGGAGAAAATTCCACAGCAAATCATGCCGATCTACGTTGGGTAAAGGACTGATTTGGGAATAGAACAGGAGCCCTCTTTGCCTTGTTACCTCCTTCAACAGCATACTGTAATGGGCTCGTCCGGGATTTGAACCCAGGACCTCTCGCACCCAAAGCGAGAATCATACCCCTAGACCAACGAGCCATGTTCTGGTTGCTGCTTTGATCGATTTGTTGTCACAAAGAATGAGTACACAAAAAGAGCTGGAGAAACTTCTGCAGCAAATCACCCCGATATACGTTGGGTAAAGGACTGATTTTGGAAAAGAAAAGGAGCCCTCTTTGCCATGTTACCTCCTTCAACAGCATACTGTAATGGGCTCGTCCAGGATTTGAACCCAGGACCTCTAGCACCTTATGCGAGAATCATACCACGAGACCAACGAGCCATGTTCTGGTTGCTGCTTTGATCGATTTGTCGTCACAAAACATGCTTAGACGAAGGCTCCCTGCACCCTAAGCGAGAATCATACCACGAGACCAATGAGCCATGTTCTAGTTGCTGCTTTGATCGATTTGTTGTCACAAAACATGCTTAGACATAGAGAAACTTCCGCAGCAAATCACGCCAATCTACGTTGGGTAAAGGACTGATTTGGGAAAAGAAATGGAGCCCTCTTTGCCATGTTACCTCCTTCAACAGCATACTGTAATGGGCTCGTCCAGGATTTGAACCCAGGACCTCTAGCACCTTATGCGAGAATCATACCCCTAGACCAATGAGCCATGTTCCAGTTGCTGCTTCGATTGATCGATTTGTTGTCACAAAACATGCTTAGACAAAGGCTCCCTGCACCCTAAGCGAGAATCATACCACGAGACCAACGAGCCATGTTCTGGTTGCTGCTTTGATCGATTTGTTGTCAAAAAACATGCTTAGACATAAAGAGCTGGAGAAACTTCCACAGAAAATCACGCCGATCTATGTTGGGTAAAGGACTGATTTGGGAAAAGAACAGGAGCCCTCTTTGACATGTTACCTCGTTCATCAGCATACTGTAATGGGCTCGTCCGGGATTTGAACCCGGGACCTCTCGCACCCTAAGCGAGAATCATACCCCTAGACCAACGAGCCATGTTCCGGTTGCTGCTTCGATTGATCGATTTGTTGTCACAAAACATGCTTAGACAAATGCTCCCTGCACCCTAAGAGAGAATCATACCACAAGACCAACGAGCCATGTTCTGGTTGCTGCTTTGATCGATTTGTCGTCACAAAACATGCTTAGACAAAGGCTCCCTGCACCCTAAGCGAGAATCATACCACGAGACCAATGAGCCATGTTCTAGTTGCTGCTTTGATCGATTTGTTGTCACAAAACATGCTTAGACATAGAGAAACTTCCGCAGCAAATCACGCCGATCTCCGTTGGGTAAAAGACTGATTTGGGAATAGAACAGGAGCCCTCTTTCCCAGGTTACCTCCTTCTACAGCATACTGTAATGGGCTCGTCCAGGATTTGAACCCGGGACCTCTCGCACCCAAAGCGAGAATCATACCCCTAGACCAACCAGCCATGTTCTGGTTGCTGCTTTGATCGATTTTTTGTCGCAAAGAATGCGTGGACGAAAAGAGCTGGAGTAACTTCTGCAGCAAATCACGCCGATCTCCGTTGGGTACAGGACTGATCTGAGATTATAACAGGATCCCTCGTTGCCAAGTAACCTCCTTCAACAACATACTGTAAAGGGCTCGTCCGGGATTTGAACCCAGGACCTCTCGCACCCAAAGCGAGAATCATACCACGAGACGAACGAGCCATTTTCTGGTTGCTGCTTTGATTGATTTGTTGTCACAAAACATGCTCAGACAAAGGCTCCCTGCACCCTAAGCGAGAATCATACCCCTTGACCAACGAGCAATGTTCTAGTTGCTGCTTTGAATGATCAATTTGTTGTCACATAACATGCTTAGACAAAGGCTCCCTGCACCCTAAGCGGGAATCATACCACGAGACCAACGAGCCATGTTCTCGTTGCTGCTTCAATTGATCGATCTGTTGTCACAAAACAAGCTTAGACAAAGGCTCCCTGCACCCTAAGCAAGAATCATACCACGAGACCAACGAGCCATGTTCTGGTTACTGCTTTGATTGATTTGTTGTCCAAAGAATGAGTGGACGAAAAGAGCTGGAGTAACTTCTGCAGCAAATCACGCCGATCTCCGTTGGGTACAGGACTGATCTGAGATTATAACAGGATCCCTCGTTGCCAAGTAACCTCCTTCAACAACATACTGTAAAGGGCTCGTCCGGGATTTGAACCCAGGACCTCTCGCACCCGAAGCGAGAATCATACCCCTAGACCAACGAGCCATGCTCTGGTGGCTGCTTTGATCGATTTGTTGTCACAAAACATGCTTAGACAAAGGCTCCCTGCACCCTAAGCAAGAATCATACCACGAGACCAACGAGCCATGTTCTGGTTGCTGCTTGGATCGATTTTTTGTCACAAAACATGCTTAGACAAAGGCTTCCTGCACCCTAAGCGAGAATCATACCCCAAGACCAACGAGCCATGTTCTGGATGCTGCTTTGATTGATTTGTTGTCACAAAACATGCGTAGACAAAAGAGCTGGAGAAACTTCTGCAGCAATTCACCCCGATCTACGTTGGGTAAAGGACTGATTTGGGAATAGAACAGGATGCCGCTTTGCCAGGTTACCTCCTTCAACAGCATACTGTAATGGGCTCGTCCGGGATTTGAACCCGGGAACGCTCGCACCCTAAGCAAGAATCATACCCGTAGACCAACGAGCCATATTCTAGTTGCTGCTTCGATTGATCGATTTTGAAGATTTGAAACTTCTGCAGCAAATCACCCCGATCTCCGTTGGGTAAAGGACTGATCTGAGATTAGAACAGGATCCCTCTTCGCCATGTAACCTCCTTCAACAACATACTGTAAAGGGCTCGTCCGGGATTTGAACCCAGGACCTCTTGCACCCGAAGCGAGAATCATACCCCTAGACCAACGAGCCATGTTCTGGTTGCTGCTTTGATTGATTTGTTGTCCAAAGAATGCGTGGACGAAAAGAGCTGGAGTAACTTCTGCAGCAAATCACGCTGATCTCCGTTCGGTAAAGGACTGATCTGAGATTAGAACAGGATACCTCTTCGCCAAGTAACCTCCTTCAACAACATACTGTAAAGGGCTCGTCCGGGATTTGAACCCGGGACCTCTCGCACCCGAAGCGAGAATCATACCCCTAGACCAACGAGCCATGTTCTGGTTGCTGCTTTGATTGATTTGTTCAAAGAATGCTTGGACGAAAAGAGCTGGAGTAACTTCTGCAGCAAATCACGACGATCTCCGTTGGGTAAAGGACTGATTTGGGAATAGAACAGGAGCCCTCTTTGCCATGTTACCTCCTTCAACAGCATACTGTAATGGGCTCATCCGGGATTTTAACCCAGGACCTCTCACACCCTAAGCTAGAATCATACCCCTAGATCATTGCGCCATGATCGATCTGCTGCTTCGATTGATCGATTTGTTGTCACAAAACATGCTTAGACGAAGGCTCCCTGCACCCTAAGCGAGAATCATACCACTAGACCAATGAGCCATGTTCTGGTTGCTGCTTTGATCGATTTGTTGTCACAAAACATGCTTAGACATAGAGAAACTTCCGCAGCAAATCACGCCTATCTACGTTGGGTAAAGGACTGATTTGGGAATAGAACAGGAGCCCTCTTTGCCTTGTTACCTCTAAACAGCATACTGTAATGGGCCCGTCCGGGTTTTGAACCCAGGACCTCTCGCACCCAAAGCGAGAATCATACCCCTAGACCAATGAGCCATGTTCAGGTTGCTGCTTTGATCGATTTGTTGTCACAAAACATGCATAGACAAAAAGAGTTCGAGAAACTTCTGCAGAAAATCACCCCGATCTACGTTTGGAAAAGGACTGATTTGGGAATAGAACAGGAGCCCTCTTTGCCAGGTTACCTCCTTCTACAGCAATGGGCTGCAGAAGTAATGGGCTCGTCCGGGATTTAAACCCAGGACCTCTCGCACCCTAAGCGAGAATCATACCCCTAGACCAACGAGCCATGTTCCAGTTGTGCTTCGATTGATCGATTTGTTGTCACAAAACATGCTTCGACAAAGGATCCCTGCACCCTAAGCGAGAATCATACCACGAGACCAATGAGCCATGTTCTGGTTGCTTCTTTGATCGATTTGTTGTCACAAAACATGCTTAGACATAGAGAAACTTCCGCAGCAAATCACGCCGATCGACGTTGGGTAAAAGACAGATTTGGGAATAGAACAGGAGCCCTCTTCACTAAATAACCTCCTTCAACAACTTACTGTAAAGGGCTCATCCGGGATTTGAACCCAGGACCTCTCGCACCCAAAGCGAGAATCATACCCCTAGACCAACGAGCCATGTTCTGGTTGCTGCTTTGATCGATTTGTTGTCACAAAACATTCTTAGACCTAAAGAGCTGGAGAAACTTCCACAGCAAATCATGCCGATCTACGTTGGGTAAAGGACTGATTTGGGAATCGAACAGGAGCCCTCTATGCCTTGTTACCTCCTTCAACAGCATACTGTAATGGGCTCGTCCGGGATTTGAACCCGGGACCTCTCGCACGAAATCGAGAATCATACCCCTGACCAACGAGCCATGTTCTGGTTGCTGCTTTGAACGATTTGTTGTCACAAAACATGCGTAGACAAAAAGAGTTCGAGAAACTTCTGCAGAGAATCACCCCGATCTACGTTTGGAAAAGGACTGATTTGGGAATAGAACAGGAGCCCTCTTTGCCAGGTTACCTCCTTCTACAGCAATGGGCTGTAGAAGTAATGGGCTCGTCCAGGATTTGAACCCGGGACCTCTCGCACGAAAGCGAGAATCATACCACTGACCAACTAGCCATGTTCTGGTTCCTGCTTTGAACGATTTGTTGTCACAAAACATGCGTAGACAAAAAGAGTTCGAGAAACTTCTGCAGAGAATCACCCCGATCTACGTTTGGAAAAGGACTGATTTGGGAATAGAACAGGAGCCCTCTTTGCCAGGTTACCTCCTTCTACAGCAATGGGCTGTAGAAGTAATGGGCTCGTCCAGGATTTGAATCCGGGACCTCTCGCACGAAAGCGAGAATCATACCACTGACCAACGAGCCATGTTCTGGTTCCTGCTTTGAACGATTTGTTGTCACAAAACATGCGTAGACAAAAAGAGTTCGAGAAACTTCTGCAGAGAATCACCCCGATCTACGTTTGGAAAAGGACTGATTTGGGAATAGAACAGGAGCCCTCTTTGCCAGGTTACCTCCTTCTACAGCAATGGGCTGTAGAAGTAATGGGCTCGTCCGGGATTTGAACCCGGGACCTCTCGCACGAAAGCGAGAATCATACCCCTGACCAACGAGCCATGTTCTGGTTGCTGCTTTGATCTATTTGTTGTCACAAAACATGCGTAGACAAAAAGAGTTCGAGAAACTTCTGCAGAAAATCACCCCGATCTACGTTTGGAAAAGGACTGATTTGGGAATAGAACAGGAGCCCTCTTTGCCATGTTACCTCCTTCAACAGCATACTGTAATGGGCTCATCTGGGATTTGAACCCAGGACCTCTCGCACCCTAAGCTAGAATCATACCCCTAGACCAACGAGCCATGCTCCAGCTTCTGCTTCGATTGATCGATTTGTTGTCACAAAACATGCTTAGACAAAGGTGCCCTGCACCCTAAGCGAGAATCATACCACAAGACCAACGAGCCATGTTCTGGTTGCTGCATTGATCGATTTTTTGTCGCAAAACACGCGTAGACAAAAAGAGCTGGAGAAACTTCTGCAGAAAATCACCCCGATCGACGTTGGGTAAAAGACAGATTTGGGAATAGAACAGGAGCCCTCTTCACTAAATAAACTCCTTCAAAAACTTACTGTAAAGGTCTCGTCAGGGATTTGAACCCGGGACCTCTCGCACCCAAAGCGAGAATCATACCCCTAGACCAACGAGCCATGTTCTGGTTGCTGCTTTGATCGATTTGTTGTCACAAAGAATGCATAGACAAAAAGAGCTGGAGAAACTTCTGCAGCAAATCACCCAGATCTACGTTGGGTAAAGGACTGATCAGAGATTAGAACAGGTTCCCTCTTCGCCAAGTAACCTCCTTCAACAACCTACTGTAAAGGGCTCGTCCGGGATTTGAACATTTACATTTAGTCATTTAGCAGACGCTCTTATCCAGAGCGATTTACAGTAAGTACAGGGACATTCCCCCGAGGCAAGTAGGGTGAAGTGCCTTGCCCAAGGACACAACGTCAGTTTTCACTGCTGGGAATCGAACCGGCGACCTTATGATTACTAGCCCGATTTCCTAACCGCTCAGCCACCTGACTCCCTAACCCGGGACCTCTCGCACCCAAAGCGAGAATCATACCCCTAGACCAACGAGCCATGTTCTGGTTGCTGCTTTGATCGATTTGTTGTCACAAAACATGCGTAGACAAAAAGAGCTGGAGAAACTTCTGCAGCAAATCACCCAGATCTACGTTGGGTAAAGGACTGATTTGGGAATAGAACAGGAGCCCTCTTTGCCAGGTTACCTCCTTCTACAGCATACTGTAATGGGCTCGTCCGGGATTTGAACCCGGGACCTCTCGCACCCGAAGCGAGAATCACACCCCTAGACCAATGAGCCATGTTCTGGTTGCTGCTTTGATCGATTTGTTGTCACAAAGAATGCGTAGACAAAAAGAGCTGGAGAAACTTCTGCAGCAAATCACGCCGATCTCCGTTGGGTAAAGTACTGATCTGAGATTATAACAGGATCCCTCTTTGCCAAGTAACCTCCTTCAACAACATACTGTAAAAGGCTCGTCCGGGATTTGAACACAGGACCTCTCGCACCTGAAGCGAGAATCATACCCCTAGACCAACGCTCTGGTTGCTGCTTTGATCGATTTGTTGTCACAAAACATGCGTAGACAAAAAGAGCTGGAGAAACTTCTGCAGCAATTCACCCCGATCTACGTTGGGTAAAGGACTGATTTGGGAATAGAATAGGAGGCCGCTTTGCCAGGTTACCTCCTTCAACAGCATACTGTAATGGGCTTGTCCGGGATCTGAACCCGGGACCGCTCGCACCCTAAGCAAGAATCATACCCGTAGACCAACGAGCCTTATTCTAGTTGCTGCTTCGATTGATCGATTTGTTGTCACAAAACATGCTTAGACAAAGGCTCCCTGCACCCTAAGCGAGAATCATACCACGAGACCAACGAGCCATGTTCTGGTTGCTGCTTTGATCGATTTGTTGTCACAAAACATGCGTAGACAAAAAGAGCTGTGAAACTTCTGCAGCAAATCACCCCGATATCCGTTGGGTAAAGGACTGATCCGAGATTAGAACAGGATCCCTCTTCGCCATGTAACCTCCTTCAACAACATACTGTAAAGGGCTCGTCCGGGATTTGAACCCGGGACCTCTTGCACCCGAAGCGAGAATCATACCCCTAGACTAACGAGCCATGTTCTGGTTGCTGCTTTGATTGATTTG
The DNA here is from genome assembly GCF_963692335.1 of Osmerus eperlanus. Taxonomy (NCBI): domain Eukaryota; kingdom Metazoa; phylum Chordata; class Actinopteri; order Osmeriformes; family Osmeridae; genus Osmerus; species Osmerus eperlanus. The sequence goes on from NC_085040.1 coordinate 11,471,342, forward strand.
TTGTCCAAAGAATGCGTAGACGAAAAGAGCTGGAGTAACTTCTGCAGCAAATCATGCCGATCTCCGTTGGGTAAAGGATTGATTTGGGAATAGAACAGAAGCCCTCTTTGCCATGTTACCTCCTTCAACAGCATACTGTAATGGTCTCGTCCGGGATTTGAACACGGGACCTCTCGCACCCTAACAAAGAATCAAACCCCTAGACCAACGAGCCATGTTGCTGCTTCAATTGATCGATCTGTTGTCACAAAACAAGCTTAGACAAAGGCTCCCTGCACCCTAAGCAAGAATCATACCACGAGACCAACGAGCCATGTTCTGGTTGCTGCTTTGATCGATTTTTTGTCACAAAACATGCTTAGACAAAGGCTCCCTGCACCCTAAGCGAGAATCATACCCCTAGACAAACGAGCCATGTTCTGGTTGCTGCTTTGATCGATTTGTTGTCACAAAACATGCGTAGACAAAAAGAGCTGGAGAAACTTCTGCAGCAATTCACCCCGATCTACGTTGGGTAAAGGACTGATTTGGGAATAGAACAGGAGGCCGCTTTGCCAGGTTACCTCCTTCAACAGCATACTGTAATGGGCTCGTCCGGGATTTGAACCCGGGAACGCTCCCACCCTAAGCAAGAATCATACCCGTAGACCAACGAGCCATATTCTAGTTGCTGCTTCGATTGATCGATTTGTTGTCACAAAACATGCTTAGACAAAGGCTCCCTGCACCCTAAGCGAGAATCATACCACGAGACCAACGAGCCATGTTCTGGTTGCTGCTTTGATCGATTTGTTGTCACAAAACATGCGTTGACAAAAAGAGCTGTGAAACTTCTGCAGCAAATCACCCCGATCTCCGTTGGGTAAAGGACTGATCTGAGATTAGAACAGGATCCCTCTTCCCCATGTAACCTCCTTCAACAACATACTGTAAAGGGCTCGTCCGGGATTTGAACCCAGGACCTCTTGCACCCGAAGCGAGAATCATACCCCTAGACCAACGAGACATGTTCTGGTTGCTGCTTTGATTGATTTGTTGTCCAAAGAATGCGTGGACGAAAAGAGCTGGAGTAACTTCTGCAGCAAATCACGCTGATCTCCGTTGGGTAAACGACTGATCTGAGATTAGAACAGGATCCCTCTTCGCCAAGTAACCTCCTTCAACAACATACTGTAAAGGGCTCGTCCGGGATTTGAAACCGGGACCTCTCGCACCCGAAGCGAGAATCATACCCCTAGACCAACGAGCCATGTTCTGGTTGCTGCTTTGATTTATTTGTTCAAAGAATGCTTGGACGAAAAGAGCTGGAGTAACTTCTGCAGCAAATCACGCCGATCTCCGTTGGGTAAAGGACTGATTTGGGAATAGAACAGAAGCCCTCTTTGCCATGTTACCTCCTTCAACAGCATATAGTAATGGTCTCGTCCGGGATTTGAACACGGGACCTCTCGCACCCTAATCAAGAATCATACCCCTAGACCAACAAGCGACGTTGCTGCTTCGATTGATCGATTTGTTGTCACAAAACATGCTTAGACAAAGGCTCCCTGCACCCTAAGCGAGAATCATACCACAAGACCAACGAGCCATGTTCTGGTTGCTGCTTTGATCGATTTGTTGTCACAAAACATGCTTAGACATAAAGACCTGGAGAAACTTCCGCAGCAAATCACGCCGATCTATGTTGGGTAAAGGACTGATTTGGGAATAGAACAGGAGCCCTCTTTGCCATGTTACCTCCTTCAACAGCATACTGTGATGGGCTCGTCCGGGATTTGAACCCAGGACCTCTCGCACCCAAAGCAAGAATAATACCCCTAGACCAACGAGCCATGTTCTGGTTGCTGCTTTGATCGATTTGTTGTCACAAAACATGCTTAGACCTAAAGAGCTGGAGAAACTTCCGCAGCAAAACATGCCGATCTACGTTGGGTAAAGGACTGATTTGGGAATAGAACAGGAGCCCTCTTTGCCTTGTTACCTCCTTCAACAGCATACTGTAATGGGCTCGTCCGGGGTTTGAACCCGGGACCTCTCGCACCCGAAGCGAGAATCATACCCCTAGACCAACGAGCCATGTTCTGGTTGCTGCTTTGATTGATTTTTTCAAAGAATGCTTCTACGAAAAGAGCTGGAGTAACTTCTGCAGCAAATCACGCCGATCTCCGTTGGGTAAAGGACTGATTTGGGAATAGAACAGAAGCCCTCTTTGCCATGTTACCTCCTTCAACAGCATATTGTAATGGTCTCGTCCGGGATTAGAACACGGGACCTCTCGCACCCTAATCACGAATCATACCCCTAGACCAACAAGCCATGTTGCTGCTTCGATTGATCGATTTGTTGTCACTAAACATGCTTAAACAAAGGCTCCCTGCACCCAAAGCGAGAATCATACCACAAGATGAACGAGCCATTTTCCGGTTGCTGCTTTGATTGATTTGTTGTCACAAAACATGCTCAGACAAAGGCTCCCTGCACCCTAAGCGAGAATCATACCCCTTGACCAACGAGCAATGTTCTAGTTGCTGCTTTGAATGATCAATTTGTTGTCACATAAAATGCTTAGACAAAGGCTCCCTGCACCCTAAGCAGGAATCATACCCCTAGACCAACGAGCCATGTTCTCGTTGCTGCTTCAATTGATCGATCTGTTGTCACAAAACAAGCTTAGACAAAGGCTCCCTGCACCCTAAGCAAGAATCATACCACGAGACCAACGAGCCATGTTCTGGTTACTGCTTTGATTGATTTGTTGTCCAAAGAATGCGTGGACGAAAAGAGCTGGAGTAACTTCTGCAGCATATCACGCCGATCTCCGTTGGGTACAGGACTGATCTGAGATTATAACAGGATCCCTCGTTGCCAAGTAACCTCCTTCAACAACATACTGTAAAGGGCTCGTCCGGGATTTGAACCCAGGACCTCTCACACCCGAAGCGAGAATCATACCCCTAGACCAACGAGCCATGCTCTGGTTGCTGCTTTGATCGATTTGTTGTCACAAAACATGCTTAGACAAAGGCTCCCTTTACCCTAAGCAAGAATCATACCACGAGACCAACGAGCCATGTTCTGGTTGCTGCTTGGATCGATTTTTTGTCACAAAACATGCTTAGACAAAGGCTCCCTGCACCCTAAGCGAGAATCATACCCCTAGACCAACGAGCCATGTTCTGGTTGCTGCTTTGATTGATTTGTTGTCACAAAACATGCGTAGACAAAAAGAGCTAGAGAAACTTCTGCAGCAAATCACCCCGATATACGTTGGGTAAAGGACTGATTTGGGAATAGAACCGGAGCCCTCTTTGCCAGGTTACCTCCTTCTACAGCAATGGGCTGTAGAAGTAATGGGCTCGTCCGGGATTTGAACCCAGGACCTCTCGCACCCTAAGCGAGAATCATACCCCTGACCAACGAGCCATGTTCTGGTTGCTGCTTTGATCGATTTGTTGTCACAAAACATGCGTAGACAAAAAGAGTTCGAGAAACTTCTGCAGAAAATCACCCCGATCTACGTTTGGAAAAGGACTGATTTGGGAATAGAACAGGAGCCCTCTTTGCCAGCTTACCTCCTTCTACAGCAATGGGCTGTAGAAGTAATGGGCTCGTCCGGGATTTGAACCCGGGACCTCTCGCACCCTAAGCGAGAATCATACCCCTAGACCAACGAGCCATGTTCCAGTTGCTGCTTCGATTGATCGATTTGTTGTCACAAAACATGCTTCGACAAAGGATCCCTGCACCCTAAGTGAGAATCATACCACAAGACCAACGAGCCATGTTCTGGTTGCTGCTTTGATCGATTTGTTGTCACAAAACATGCTTAGACATAAAGAGATGGAGAAACTTCCGCAGAAAATCACGCCGATCTACGTTGGGTAAAGGACTGATTTGGGAATAGAACAGGAGCCCTCTTTGCCATGTTACCTCCTTCAACAGCATACTGTAATGGGCTCATCTGGGATTTGAACCCAGGACCTCTCGCACCCTAAGTGAGAATCATACCACAAGACCAACGAGCCATGTTCTGGTTGCTGCATTGATCGATTTTTTGTCGCAAAACACGCGTAGACAAAAAGAGCTGGAGAAACTTCTGCAGAAAATCACCCCGATCGACGTTGGGTAAAAGACAGATTTGGGAATAGAACAGGAGCTTTCTTCACTAAATAAACTCCTTCAACAACTTACTGTAAAGGTCTCGTCCGGGATTTGAACCCGGGACCTCTCGCACGAAAGCGAGAATCATACCCCTGACCAACGAGCCATGTTCTGGTTACTGCTTTGAACGATTTGTGGTCACAAAACATGCTTAGACCTAAAGAGCTGGAGAAAATTCCACAGCAAATCATGCCGATCTACGTTGGGTAAAGGACTGATTTGGGAATAGAACAGGAGCCCTCTTTGCCTTGTTACCTCCTTCAACAGCATACTGTAATGGGCTCGTCCGGGATTTGAACCCGGGACCTCTCGCACCCAAAGCGAGAATCATACCCCTAGACCAACGAGCCATGTTCTGGTTGCTGCTTTGATCGATTTGTTGTCACAAAGAATGAGTACACAAAAAGAGCTGGAGAAACTTCTGCAGCAAATCACCCCGATATACGTTGGGTAAAGGACTGATTTGGGAAAAGAAAAGGAGCCCTCTTTGCCATGTTACCTCCTTCAACAGCATACTGTAATGGGCTCGTCCAGGATTTGAACCCAGGACCTCTAGCACCTTATGCGAGAATCATACCCCTAGACCAATGAGCCATGTTCCAGTTGCTGCTTTGATTGATCGATTTGTTGTCACAAAACATGCTTAGACAAATGCTCCCTGCACCCTACTAGAGAATCATACCACAAGACCAACGAGCCATGTTCTGGTTGCTGCTTTGATCGATTTGTTGTCACAAAACATGCGTAGACAAAAAGAGTTCGAGAAACTTCTGCAGAAAATCACCCCGATCTACGTTTGGAAAAGGACTGATTTGGGAATAGAACAGGAGCCCTCTTTGCCAGGTTACCTCCTTCTACAGCAATGGGCTGTAGAAGTAATGGGCTCGTCCGGGATTTGAACCCGGGACCTCTCGCACGAAAGCGAGAATCATACCCCTAGACCAACGAGCCACGTTCTAGTTACTGATTCGATTGATCGATTTGTTGTCACAAAACATGCTTACACAAAGGCTCCCTGCATCCCTTGCGAAAATCATACCTCGAGACCAACAAGCCATGTTCTGGTTGCTGCTTCGATTGATCGCTTTGTTGTCAGAAAACATGCTTAAACAAAGGCTCCCTGCACCCTAAGCGAGAATCATACCACGAGACCAACGAGCCATGTTCTGGTTGCTGCTTTGAACGATTTGTTGTCACAAAACATGCTTAGACCTAAAGAGCTGGAGAAAATTCCACAGCAAATCATGCCGATCTACGTTGGGTAAAGGACTGATTTGGGAATAGAACAGGAGCCCTCTTTGCCTTGTTACCTCCTTCAACAGCATACTGTGACGGGCTCGTCCGGGATTTGAACCCGGGACCTCTCGCACCCAAAGCGAGAATCATACCCCTTAGACCAACGAGCCATGTTCTGGTTGCTGCTTTGATCGATTTGTTGTCACAAAGAATGAGTACACAAAAAGAGCTGGAGAAACTTCTGCAGCAAATCACCCCGATATACGTTGGGTAAAGGACTGATTTGGGAATAGAACAGGAGCCCTCTTTGCCAGGTTACCTCCTTCTACAGCAATGGGCTGTAGAAGTAATGGGCTCGTCCGGGATTTGAACCCGGGACCTCTCGCACCCTAAGCGAGAATCATACCCCTAGACCAACGAGCCATGTTCCAGTTGCTGCTTCGATTGATCGATTTGTTGTCACAAAACATGCTTCGACAAAGGATCCCTGCACCCTAAGTGAGAATCATACCACAAGACCAACGAGCCATGTTCTGGTTGCTGCATTGATCGATTTTTTGTCGCAAAACACGCGTATTCAAAAAGAGCTGGAGAAACTTCTGCAGCAAATCACCCCGATCGACGTTGGGTAAAAGACAGATTTGGGAATAGAACAGTACCCCTCTTTGCCAGGTTACCTCTTTCAACAGCATACTGTAATGGGCTTGTCCGGGATTTGAATCCCAGACCTCTCGCACCCTAAGCTAGAATCATACCCCTAGACCAACGAGCCACGTTCTGGATGCTGCTGTGATCGATTTGTTGTCACAAAGAATGCATAGACAAAAAGAGCTGGAGAAACTTCTGCAGCAAATCACCCAGATCTACGTTGGGTAAAGGACTGATCTGAGATTAGAACAGGTTCCCTCTTCGCCAAGTAACCTCCTTCAACAACCTACTGTAAAGGGCTCGTCCGGGATTTGAACATTTAGTCATTTAGCAGACGCTCTTATCCAGAGCGACTTACAGTAAGTACAGGGACATTCCCCCGAGGCAAGTAGGGTGAAGTGCCTTGCCCAAGGACACAACGTCAGTTTGCACGGCTGGGAATCGAACCGGCGACCTTATGATTACTAGCCCGATTTCCTAACCGCTCAGCCACCTGACTCCCTAACCCGGGACCTCTCGCACCCAAAGCGAGAATCATACCCCTAGACCAACGAGCCATGTTCTGGTTGCTGCTTTGATCGATTTGTTGTCACAAAACATGCTTAGACAAAGGCTCCCTGCACCCTAAGCGAGAATCATACCCCTAGACCAACGAGCCATGTTCTGGATGCTGCTTTGATCGATTTGTTGTCACAAAACATGCGTAGACAAAAAGAGCTGGAGAAACTTCTGCAGCAAATCACCCAGATCTACGTTGGGTAAAGGACTGATCCGAGATTAGAACAGGATCCCTCTTCGCCATGTAACCTCCTTCAACAACATACTGTAAAGGGCTCGTCCGGGATTTGAACCCGGGATCTCTTGCACCCGAAGCGAGAATCATACATCTAGACCAACGAGCCATGTTCTGGTTGCTGCTTTGATTGATTTGTTGTCCAAAGAATGCGTGGACGAAAAGAGCTGGAGTAACTTCTGCAGCAAATCACGCCGATCTCCGTTGGGTAAAGGACTGATCTGAGATTAGAACAGGATCCCTCTTCGCCATGTAACCTCCTTCAACAACATACTGTAAAGGGCTCGTCCGGGATTTGAACCCGGGACCTCTTGCACCCGAAGCGAGAATCATACCTCTACACCAACGAGCCATGTTCTGGTTGCTGCTTTCATTGATTTGTTGTCCAAAGAATGCGTGGACGAAAAGAGCTGGAGTAACTTCTGCAGCAAATCACGCTGGGTAAAGGACTGATCTGAGATTAGAACAGGATCCCTCTTCGCCAAGTAACCTCCTTCAACAACATACTGTAAAGGGCTCGTCCAGGATTTGAACCCGGGACCTCTCGCACCCGAAGCGAGAATCATACCCCTAGACCAACGAGCCATGTTCTGGTTGCTGCTTTGATTGATTTGTTGTCCAAAGAATGCGTGGACGAAAAGAGCTGGAGTAACTTCTGCAGCAAATCATGCCGATCTCCGTTGGGTAAAGGACTGATTTGGGAATAGAACAGGAGCCCTCTTTGCCAGGTTACCTCCTTCTACGGCAATGGGCTGTAGAAGTAATGGGCTCGTCCGGGATTTGAACCCAGGACCTCTCTCACCCAAAGCGAGAATCATACCCCTAGACCAACGAGCCATGTTCTGGTTGCTGCTTTGATCGATTTGTTGTCACAAAGAATGCGTAGACAAAAAGAGCTAGAGAAACTTCTGCAGCAAATCACCCCGATATACGTTGGGTAAAGGACTGATTTGGGAATAGAACAGGAGCCCTCTTTGCCAGGTTAACTCTTTCAACAGCATACTGTAAAGGGCTCGTCCAGGATTTGAACTCAGGACCTCTCGCACCCTAAGCGAGAATCATACCCCTTGACCAACGAGCAATGTTCTAGTTGCTGCTTTGAATGATCGATTTGTTGTCACATAACATGCTTAGACAAAGGCTCCCTGCACCCTAAGCGGGAATCATACCCCTAGACCAACGAGCCATGTTCTCGTTGCTGCTTCAATTGATCGATCTGTTGTCACAAAACAAGCTTAGACAAAGGCTCCCTGCACCCTAAGCAAGAATCATACCACGAGACCAACGAGCCATGTTCTGGTTGCTGCTTTGATCGATTTTTTGTCACAAAACATGCTTAGACAAAGGCTCCCTGCACCCTAAGCGAGAATCATACTGGTTGCTGCTTTGATTGATTTGTTGTCCAAAGAATGCGTGGACGAAAAGAGCTGGAGTAACTTCTGCAGCAAATCACGCCGATCTTCGTTGGGTAAAGGACCGATCTGAGATTAGAACAGGATCCCTCTTCGCCAAGTAACCTCCTTCAACAACATACTGTAAAGGGCTCGTCCGGGATTTGAACCCAGGACCTCTCGCACCCGAAGCGAGAATCATACTCCTAGACCAACGAGCCATGCTCTGGTTGCTGCTTTGATCGATTTGTTGTCACAAAACATGCGTAGACAAAAAGAGCAGGAGAAACTTCTGCAGCAAATCACCCCGATCTACATTTGGAAAAGGACTGATTTGGGAATAGAACAGGAGCCCTCTTTGCCAGGTTACCTCCTTCTACAGCAATGGGCTGTAGAAGTAATGGGCTCGTCCGGGATTTGAACCCGGGACCTCTCGCACCCTAAGCGAGAATCATACCCGTAGACCAACGAGCCATATTCTAGTTGCTGCTTCGATTGATCGATTTTGAAGATTTGAAACTTCTGCAGCAAATCACCCCGATCTCCGTTGTGTAAAGGACTGATCTGAGATTAGAACAGGATCCCTCTTCGCCATGTAATCTCCTTCAACAACATACTGTAAAGGGCTCGTCCGGGATTTGAACCCAGGACCTCTTGCACCCGAAGCGAGAATCATACCCCTAGACCAACGAGCCATGTTCTGGTTGCTGCTTTGATTGATTTGTTGTCCAAAGAATGCGTGGACGAAAAGAGCTGGAGTAACTTCTGCAGCAAATCATGCTGATCTCCGTTGGGTAAAGGACTGATCTGAGATTAGAACAGGATCCCTCTTTGCCAAGTAACCTCCTTCAACACCATACTGTAAAGGGCTCGTCCAGGATTAGAACCCAGTACCTCTCGCACCCGAAGCGAGAATCATACCCCTAGACCAACGAGCCATGTTCTGGTTGCTGCTTTGATTGATTTGTTCAAAGAATGCTTGAACGAAAAGAGCTGGAGTAACTTCTGCAGCAAATCACGCCGATCTCCGTTGGGTAAAGGACTGATTTGGGAATAGAACAGGAGCCCTCTTTGCCAGGTTACCTCCTTCTACGGCAATGGGCTGTAGAAGTAATGGGCTCGTCCGGGATTTGAACCCAGGACCTCTCTCACCCAAAGCGAGAATCATACCCCTAGACCAACGAGCCATGTTCTGGTTGCTGCTTTGATCGATTTGTTGTCACAAAGAATGCGTAGACAATAAGAGCTAGAGAAACTTCTGCAGCAAATCACCCCGATATACGTTGGGTACAGGACTGATCTGAGATTATAACAGGATCCCTCTTTGCCAAGTAACCTCCTTCAACAACATACTGTAAAGGGCTCGTCCGGGATTTGAACCCAGTACCTCTCGCACCCGAAACGAGAATCATACCCCTAGACCAACGAGCCATGCTCTGGTTGCTGCTTTGATCGATTTGTTGTCACAAAACATGAGTAGACAAAAAGAGCTGGAGAAACTTCTGCAGCAATTCACCCCGATCTACGTTGGGTAAAGGACTGATTTGGGAATAGAACAGGAGGCCGCTTTTCCAGGTTACCTCCTTCAACAGCATACTGTAATGGGCTCGTCCGAGATTTGAAACCGGGACCGCTCGCACCCTAGGCAAGAATCATACCCGTAGACCAACGAGCCATATTCTAGTTGCTGCTTCGATTGATCGATTTGTTGTCACAAAACATGCTTAGACAAAGGCTCCCTGCACCCTAAGCGAGAATCATACCACGAGACCAACGAGCCATGTTCTGGTTGCTGCTTTGATCGATTTGTTGTCACAAAACATGCGTAGACAAAAAGAACTGTGAAACTTCTGCAGCAAATCACCCCGATCTCCGTTGGGTAAAGGACTGATCTGAGATTAGAACAGGATCCCTCTTCGCCATGTAACCTCCTTCAACAACATACTGTAAAGGGCTCGTCCGGGATTTGAACCCGGGACCTCTTGCACCCGAAGCGAGAATCATACCTCTACACCAACGAGCCATGTTCTGGTTGCTGCTTTCATTGATTTGTTGTCCAAAGAATGCGTGGACGAAAAGAGCTGGAGTAACTTCTGCAGCAAATCACGCTGGGTAAAGGACTGATCTGAGATTAGAACAGGATCCCTCTTCGCCAAGTAACCTCCTTCAACAACATACTGTAAAGGGCTCGTCCAGGATTTGAACCCGGGACCTCTCGCACCCGAAGCGAGAATCATACCCCTAGACCAACGAGCCATGTTCTGGTTGCTGCTTTGATTGATTTGTTGTCCAAAGAATGCGTGGACGAAAAGAGCTGGAGTAACTTCTGCAGCAAATCATGCTGATCTCCGTTGGGGAAAGGACTGATCTGAGATTAGAACAGGATCCCTCTTTGCCAAGTAACCTCCTTCAACAACATACTGTAAAGGGCTCGTCCGGGATTTGAACCCAGTACCTCTCGCACCCGAAGCGAGAATCATACCCCTAGACCAACGAGCCATGTTCTGGTTGCTGCTTTGATTGATTTGTTCAAAGAATGCTTGGACGAAAAGAGCTGGAGTAACTTCTGCAGCAAATCACGCCGATCTCCGTTGGGTAAAGGACTGATTTGGGAATAGAACAGAAGCCCTCTTTGCCATGTTACCTCCTTCAACAGCATATTGTAATGGTCTTGTCCGGGATTTGAACACGGGACCTCTCGCACCCTAATCAAGAATCATACCCCTAGACCAACAAGCCATGTTGCTGCTTCGATTGATCGATTTGTTGTCACAAAACATGCTCAGACAAAGGCTCCCTACACCCTAAGCGAGAATCATACCCCTTGACCAACGAGCCATGTTCTGGTTGCTGCTTTGAATGATCAATTTGTTGTCACATAACATGCTTAGACAAAGGCTCCCTGCACCCTAAGCGGGAATCATACCCCTAGACCAACGAGCCATGTTCTCGTTGCTGCTTCAATTGATCGATCTGTTGTCACAAAACAAGCTTAGACAAAGGCTCCCTGCACCCTAAGCAAGAATCATACCACGAGACCAACGAGCCATGTTCTGGTTACTGCTTTGATTGATTTGTTGTCCAAAGAATGCGTGGACGAAAAGAGCTGGAGTAACTTCTGCAGCAAATCACGCTGATCTCGGTTGGGTAAAGGACTGATCTGAGATTAGAACAGGAACCCCCTTTGCCAGGTTACCTCCTTCTACAGCATACTGTAATGGGCTCGTCCAGGATTTGAACCTGGGACCTCTCGCACCCGAAGCGAGAATCACACCACTAGACCAATGAGCCATGTTCTGGTTGCTGCTTTGATTGATTTGTTGTCACAAAGAATGCGTAGACAAAAAGAGCTGGAGAAACTTCTGCAGCAAATCACCCCGATATACGTTGGGTACAGGACTGATCTGAGATTATAACAGGATCCCTCTTTGCCAAGTAACCTCCTTCAACAACATACTGTAAAGGGCTCGTCCGGGATTTGAACCCAGTACCTCTCGCACCCGAAACGAGAATCATACCCCTAGACCAACGAGCCATGCTCTGGTTGCTGCTTTGATCGATTTGTTGTCACAAAACATGAGTAGACAAAAAGAGCTGGAGAAACTTCTGCAGCAATTCACCCCGATCTACGTTGGGTAAAGGACTGATTTGGGAATAGAACAGGAGGCCGCTTTTCCAGGTTACCTCCTTCAACAGCATACTGTAATGGGCTCGTCCGAGATTTGAAACCGGGACCGCTCGCACCCTAGGCAAGAATCATACCCGTAGACCAACGAGCCATATTCTAGTTGCTGCTTCGATTGATCGATTTGTTGTCACAAAACATGCTTAGACAAAGGCTCCCTGCACCCTAAGCGAGAATCATACCACGAGACCAACGAGCCATGTTCTGGTTGCTGCTTTGATCGATTTGTTGTCACAAAACATGCGTAGACAAAAAGAACTGTGAAACTTCTGCAGCAAATCACCCCGATCTCCGTTGGGTAAAGGACTGATCTGAGATTAGAACAGGATCCCTCTTCGCCATGTAACCTCCTTCAACAACATACTGTAAAGGGCTCGTCCGGGATTTGAACCCGGGACCTCTTGCACCCGAAGCGAGAATCATACCTCTACACCAACGAGCCATGTTCTGGTTGCTGCTTTCATTGATTTGTTGTCCAAAGAATGCGTGGACGAAAAGAGCTGGAGTAACTTCTGCAGCAAATCACGCTGGGTAAAGGACTGATCTGAGATTAGAACAGGATCCCTCTTCGCCAAGTAACCTCCTTCAACAACATACTGTAAAGGGCTCGTCCAGGATTTGAACCCGGGACCTCTCGCACCCGAAGCGAGAATCATACCCCTAGACCAACGAGCCATGTTCTGGTTGCTGCTTTGATTGATTTGTTGTCCAAAGAATGCGTGGACGAAAAGAGCTGGAGTAACTTCTGCAGCAAATCATGCTGATCTCCGTTGGGGAAAGGACTGATCTGAGATTAGAACAGGATCCCTCTTTGCCAAGTAACCTCCTTCAACAACATACTGTAAAGGGCTCGTCCGGGATTTGAACCCAGTACCTCTCGCACCCGAAGCGAGAATCATACCCCTAGACCAACGAGCCATGTTCTGGTTGCTGCTTTGATTGATTTGTTCAAAGAATGCTTGGACGAAAAGAGCTGGAGTAACTTCTGCAGCAAATCACGCCGATCTCCGTTGGGTAAAGGACTGATTTGGGAATAGAACAGAAGCCCTCTTTGCCATGTTACCTCCTTCAACAGCATATTGTAATGGTCTTGTCCGGGATTTGAACACGGGACCTCTCGCACCCTAATCAAGAATCATACCCCTAGACCAACAAGCCATGTTGCTGCTTCGATTGATCGATTTGTTGTCACAAAACATGCTCAGACAAAGGCTCCCTACACCCTAAGCGAGAATCATACCCCTTGACCAACGAGCCATGTTCTGGTTGCTGCTTTGAATGATCAATTTGTTGTCACATAACATGCTTAGACAAAGGCTCCCTGCACCCTAAGCGGGAATCATACCCCTAGACCAACGAGCCATGTTCTCGTTGCTGCTTCAATTGATCGATCTGTTGTCACAAAACAAGCTTAGACAAAGGCTCCCTGCACCCTAAGCAAGAATCATACCACGAGACCAACGAGCCATGTTCTGGTTACTGCTTTGATTGATTTGTTGTCCAAAGAATGCGTGGACGAAAAGAGCTGGAGTAACTTCTGCAGCAAATCACGCTGATCTCGGTTGGGTAAAGGACTGATCTGAGATTAGAACAGGAACCCCCTTTGCCAGGTTACCTCCTTCTACAGCATACTGTAATGGGCTCGTCCAGGATTTGAACCTGGGACCTCTCGCACCCGAAGCGAGAATCACACCACTAGACCAATGAGCCATGTTCTGGTTGCTGCTTTGATTGATTTGTTGTCACAAAGAATGCGTAGACAAAAAGAGCTGGAGAAACTTCTGCAGCAAATCACGTCGATCTCCGTTGGGTAAAGTACTGATCTGAGATTAGAACAGGATCCCTCTTCGCCAAGTAACCTCCTTCAACAACATACTGTAAAGGGCTCGTCCGGGATTTGAACACAGGACCTCTCGCACCCAAAGCGAGAATCATACCCCTAGACCAACGAGCCATGTTCTGGTTGCTGCTTTGATTGATTTTTTGTGGCAAAGAATGCGTGGACGAAAAGAGCTGGAGTAACTTCTGCAGCAAATCACGCCGATCTCCGTTGGGTACAGGACTGATCTGAGATTATAACAGGATCCCTCTTTGCCAAGTAACCTCCTTCAACAACATACTGTAAAGGGCTCGTCCGGGATTTGAACCCAGTACCTCTCGCACCCGAAGCGAGAATCATACCCCTAGACCAACGAGCCATGCTCTGGTTGCTGCTTTGATTGATTTGTTGTCCAAAGAATGCGTGGACGAAAAGAGCTGGAGTAACTTCTGCAGCAAATCACACTGGGTAAAGGACTGATCTGAGATTAGAACAGGATCCCTCTTCGCCAAGTAACCTCCTTCAACAACATACTGTAAAGGGCTTGTCCAGGATTTGAAACCGGGACCTCTCGCACCCGAAGCGAGAATCATACCCCTAGACCAACGAGCCATGTTCTGGTTGCTGCTTTGATCGATTTGTTGTCACAAAGAATGCGTAGACAAAAAGAGCTAGAGAAACTTCTGCAGCAAATCACCCCGATATACGTTGGGTAAAGGACTGATTTGGGAATAGAACAGGAGCCCTCTTTGCCAGGTTACCTCTTTCAACAGCATACTGTAAAGGGCTCGTCCGGGATTTGAACTCAGGACCTCTCGCACCCTAAGCGGGAATCATACCCCTAGACCAACGAGCCATGTTCTCGTTGCTGCTTCAATTGATCGATCTGTTGTCACAAAACAAGCTTAGACAAAGGCTCCCTGCACCCTAAGCAAGAATCATACCACGAGACCAACGAGCCATGTTCTGGTTGCTGCTTTGATCGATTTTTTGTCACAAAACATGCTTAGACAAAGGCTCCCTGCACCCTAAGCGAGAATCATACTGGTTGCTGCTTTGATTGATTTGTTGTCCAAAGAATGCGTGGACGAAAAGAGCTGGAGTAACTTCTGCAGCAAATCACGCCGATCTTCGTTGGGTAAAGGACTGATCTGAGGTTAGAACAGGATCCCTCTTCGCCAAGTAACCTCCTTCAACAACATACTGTAAAGGGCTCGTCCGGGATTTGAACCCAGGACCTCTCGCACCCGAAGCGAGAATCATACTCCTAGACCAACGAGCCATGCTCTGGTTGCTGCTTTGATCGATTTGTTGTCACAAAACATGCGTAGACAAAAAGAGCAGGAGAAACTTCTGCAGCAAATCACCCCGATCTACATTTGGAAAAGGACTGATTTGGGAATAGAACAGGAGCCCTCTTTGCCAGGTTACCTCCTTCTACAGCAATGGGCTGTAGAAGTAATGGGCTCGTCCGGGATTTGAACCCGGGACCTCTCGCACCCTAAGCGAGAATCATACCCGTAGACCAACGAGCCATATTCTAGTTGCTGCTTCGATTGATCGATTTTGAAGATTTGAAACTTCTGCAGCAATTCACCCCGATCTACGTTGGGTAAAGGACTGATTTGGGAATAGAACAGGAGGCCGCTTTGCCAGGTTACCTCCTTCAACAGCATACTGTAATGGGCTCGTCCGGGATTTGAAACCGGGACCGCTCGCACCCTAGGCAAGAATCATACCCGTAGACCAACGAGCCATATTCTAGTTGCTGCTTCGATTGATCGATTTGTTGTCACAAAACATGCTTAGACAAAGGCTCCCTGCACCCTAAGCGAGAATCATACCACGAGACCAACGAGCCATGTTCTGGTTGCTGCTTTGATCGATTTGTTGTCACAAAACATGCGTAGACAAAAAGAGCTGTGAAACTTCTGCAGCAAATCACCCCGATCTCCGTTGGGTAAAGGACTGACCCGTAGACCAACGAGCCATGTTCTAGTTGCTGCTTTGAATGATCGATTTGTTGTCACATAACATGCTTAGACAAAGGCTCCCTGCACCCTAAGCGGGAATCATACCCCTAGACCAACGAGCCATGTTCTGGTTGCTGCTTCAATTGATCGATCTGTTGTCACAAAACAAGCTTAGACAAAGGCTCCCTGCACCCTAAGCAAGAATCATACCACGAGACCAACGAGCCATGTTCTGGTTGCTGCTTTGATCGATTTTTTGTCACAAAACATGCTTAGACAAAGGCTCCCTGCACCCTAAGCGAGAATCATACTGGTTGCTGCTTTGATTGATTTGTTGTCCAAAGAATGCGTGGACGAAAAGAGCTGGAGTAACTTCTGCAGCAAATCACGCCGATATTCGTTGGGTAAAGGACTGATCTGAGATTAGAACAGGATCCCTCTTCGCCAAGTAACCTCCTTCAACAACATACTGTAAAGGGCTCGTCCGGGATTTGAACCCAGTACCTCTCGCACCCGAAGCGAGAATCATACCCCTAGACCAACGAGCCATGCTCTGGTTGCTGCTTTGATCGATTTGTTGTCAAAAAACATGCGTAGACAAAAAGAGCTGGAGAAACTTCTGCAGCAAATCACCGAGATCTACGTTGGGTAAAGGACTGATTTGGGAATAGAACAGGAGCCCTCTTTGCCAGGTTACCTCCTTCTACAGCATACTGTAATGGGCTCGTCCAGGATTTGAACCCAGGACCTCTCGCACCCGAAGCGAGAATCATACCACGAGACCAACGAGCCATGTTCTGGTTGCTGCTTTGATCGATTTGTTGTCACAAAACATGCTTAGACCTAAAGAGCTGGAGAAACTTCCGCAGCAAATCATGCCGATCTACGTTGGGTAAAGGACTGATTTGGGAATAGAACAGGAGCCCTCTTTGCGTTGTTACCTTATTTTTACACCGGTCTGCCAAATGTATTCGTTTTGATTCAGTTATGAGGCTGCCTCTTGCAGGGGAAATGAGAAGACATCATATTTAATTCTACACTTCACTCGTATTTTCAGTTGTAAACGAGCAGCACAAAAAAATGCTTTTAAATCTATGTAATCTTTATAAATAATAAGTAGGCATTTTTATATAAAATATACAGAAATATCAGTTGTAAAAATGTCATTCAAAAACGGACCCCTGTGCAACCGACGCAAGCAAGCACACCCTACAATTTCCCCAGAAATTGTACCCTCTCTAGTTATTAGTTGGCTTTATAGGCTTTATAATCATCCATACACCTGCCTGTTAAGTTAAAGCTAGCGATTTAGCTAACTTTTTATGCTAACTGAAGTGATAGAGAACACATTAATTATTACAATCATTCATGCGATTTTAGTCGAAAGGACGTGTACACGTAATGTTGAGTAGTGCTTTTGAGTTGAACTGCATCACTGAGGGTAGTAAAAATAAGCGGGATAGCGTTAGATATTTAGCACCAACCAACTAAGCCAAGATAGGTAGACCGAGATGGAGGGCGAGGGGGATCGGGGGTGATGTAGGTAGATAGGATGATAGTTTGAGGGGATCGATAGGTAAATTGGGGCTGGGGGGATCGGTTGATTGGGAGATAGATGGATTGATTGGGGAGATTGATAGACTGATTAGAGAGATAAATAAAAATAGGCATAATAGATAAGATAGTGGTGTGAGGGGGATGTATTTGGACATGGATGTTCCCCTTCATGCTGTGTGAAAAATGACAGGCAGACCTGAAGCATCTCATTCTGATGTGATTAATTTAAAAAAATGGGGTACTTGGCCTTAATCATTTCAAGTTTGCATGAGTGATCTAAAGGTAATTTGGGGTTTGATGTTGGACATCCATTTGATAAGTTATCAAAAGATGATGTTGGATACCTGTGTAATTATTTAAAACTCCAGACACAATGATCAAAAGGAAGAGGATGCGGCCTGTTGATGATGCAACTTCACATATTTTGTCATCGAGGGACAAGCCATTGTTTGTGGAAAGATTCATTGACAGCTACAAAGGTAGGATTTTTTTAATTTAAAAATGGGATATTGTTTCAAATAACTTTAAATATACATGTGTCTATACCATGTCAATTTTCAAATTGTACGCAACTTTCAGGAGGAATCCAAGTTGTTCCTTGTAACTATATTTATGATTTTATTTGTTTGACGCATGATTGAACCCATAATGCAAACAGCCATGTACATTTATTTGTGACCTTACAGGTAGAGGAGTGTTCCCCACCCAGCCCATTGAATCAGGTGCTTTCGTGTTGGAGTACAGGGGTGAACTTGTATCATTGGAAGAATGCCAGTCAAGAAACTACTCACAGACAGAGTGTACTTTTCTGTTTGAATTTGAATGGCAGAAACGTAACTGGTGGTAAGCATGTCAAGTTAAATATTTGGTAGACATCAGGGACATTTAAGTAGTTTAAATCTAAAACCAATAGTTAATTGAATAGTTAAAAGCATCAATAAAAGCAACAATATTTTAATCACCTGCTTAGTGAATCAGTTTTTGATTATAACAGCAATCACAGATTGAGTATTGATACTTAAGGTTAATGGGAATAGATTAATCTAGACCATGGCATCCTCCCATCACGTCATGCAGTCAACAATTAATGGATACTTTTCTTTTACCTTTTTAGTATAATTGCAACCAGTGAAGATGGATCTCTTGGAAGATTAGTAAATGACAACCACAAATCTCCAAACTGCATGATGAAAAAAGTCATAGCAAATGGCATGCCACATTTGTGCCTATTTGCTGTACAAAATATAGAAGCAGGAACTGAAATAAATTACAACTATGGGGATTCAAAATGGCCATGGCGTGAAAAAGTGAGTGATTTAGATAAGATATGGTTGCATATTTTGATCATTTATAGTGTTTGAACACGTCTAGTCCAGCCAATTTGTATTTCTCTCGATGGTAAAAGGAAGTCAACAATCAATTAAAATATATAGGTCTTTATATATGTGTATGAGGATATCCATATCATCTCTCAGCTCTATGATCTGATGTATTAGTTCTTGTTTTTTTATCTAAAATTCCAGGTAACAAAAACACTTGCTCCCTATGTGGCAGTGGAGACTGAGGCGTGCCTGAACCATACGACGTCCTGTGATGATGCTAGCCCAGAGGTAAGGGACTTATGTAGACGGTCACCATTGTCACACACAGTGTTGACTGTAGGTGACCTGTGCAGTCTGTGAGGGATAGGCAATTCCCATCCTGGAAGGCCAAAACACTTCTGGTTTCCATCCATCCTTCTGAGTAGAGGGATTCAGAGCTTGATTATCAGGTGAATGTCAGCACCAGCCATGTAAAACAGGAAAACCAGAAGTGTTTTGACCTCCAGGACCAGAATGACTTCCTTCCTTATGATTCAAGACACTTGCAGCGTAAGCACAGCAATGAGATCGATGTTGCAAAAGCCCTTAGTTTTACAAAAAACTCAAAAGAAAGAAAAGTGCAATTGGACTATATCCGAAATAAAGGTAACTGTGTGAATAACAGGGAGATCTTGGAGAGTAAGAAAGGCAAACTCGTACCATGCAAGCAGCCAAAGAAAGAAACTGAAGGCCATGAGTTTATGCATTGTGTGTACTGCTCTGGATTGTTCAAAAAAAGAACAATGTGGCGACATTTTCAGGTCTGCAAATTGAACCCTGAGAGGCTGACCTCCAAACCAGGTAAGACAAGGGTCCAAGCACTGTGTGCTTTTGCTGAACCTGCTCCAACTGGATTTAACGATGCATACTGGAAGTTCTTAAATTGTATGATTCAAGACAAGATTACTCTTGCCGTTAAAAAAGACTGCTGTATTTTAGAGTATGGGAAAAGACTGTTCACAAAGAATGAAAGGGCAACCAGCCAACACCAGTACATATAAGACAAAAGCTGAGAGAGCTTGCTAGGCTGATGCTAGCAGCCGAAGAAGTTACACCTGTAAAGACAATGAGAGAGCTTATCAAACCTGAAAACTACAACCACGCTGTTACAGCTGCAAGACACGTGGCTGGGTTAAGTGATGAAACTGGACAATTTGACCGTCCATCTTACGCTCGCAAAGTTGGACACAACTTGCATTCTTTGGCCATGTTTATAAAATCTGAAGGCTTGAAAAAAAAAGATAAGGAAGTAGTTCAAAATGCAGACGAATTCGCACAGCTATACAAAGAGAGTTGGAGATTTGACATAGTAAGCCAAGCTCTAACTCAAATTAATCAGTCCAAATGGAATGCTCCTCAACTCTTGCCCTTCACAGAGGATGTCCTGATTCTCCATTCTCATTTGTCTGCAAAACAGCAGCACCACTTGAATGCCCTGAAAGAAGAGGTTTCACCCCAGAACTGGAAAGACCTCACTAAGGTGACCCTGGCGCAAGTAATCCTTTTCAACCGCCGGAGGGAAGGAGAAGTGTCCAGAATGCCATTGACTTCGTATTTAACAAGAGATGTATCAGAGGCGCATGAAGATGTTAACTTAGCTCTCACAGAACTCGAGCAGAAGCTTTGCAAACATTTTATCTGGATAACCATAGTAGGAAAGAGAGGAAGGAAAGTCCCTGTTCTTCTCACTCCACTGATGAGGGAATCGCTCGATATGTTGATTGAGAAGCGAGAAGAATGTGGTGTGCTGAAAGAAAATGGATTCTTGTTTGCGTTGCCAAAATATGTCCATTACATCAGGGGTTGTGACTGCATAAGACAGTTTGTGCATGAATGTGTTGATGTCAAAAAACGCAAAGCACTAACCTCAACGAAACTGAGAAAACACATTGCAACTCTTTCAACTGTTCTGAATCTCAAGACTACAGAACTTGATCAGTTGGCAGATTTTCTTGGACTTAACATTGACGTCCACAGAAAGCACTACCGCCTTCCAGAGGGCACTCTCCAGCTTGCTAAAATAAGCAAAGTTCTCATGGCACTAGAACAGGGACGGCTTGGAGAATACAAAGGGAAAAGTCTGGATGAGATTCACATTGATCCAAATGGTATTAAGTCTAAAATACATTTTAGTCTTAGTGCACAATTATATGGTGAAAATATAACAGTATATTTTGAATTTTAACTGTTCAGATATGTGGATGTCATGTTTTTAATGTGGGAAGTTAAAGGAGCATAATGTAATAACAATTTGAATCAAGTACAGAGAATTCAGGTATGGTAGTAAGAAGTTGTCATACTCAGAACATTACATACTGGTGAAAAGAGCTAGAATTAACCATAAAATGTTTAGGTTAAGTATTTATATAAATCAGACCAAATTTTTGTAGTGCTTTGGTATCCATGTGCCGGGGGAGTTCATCACAAGTTTTAGCTTTCCAACTCATGCCTATTGTCGATTACCATTTTAGAGACTGTTGATATTGACACAGAGATGCAGATGGCGGATGAATCCATGGAGGTGTGTTCAGACCAAGACGTTGGAGGTGTGTGTGATTGTTTTTCTTAATGCGTTATGATCTGATTTATTAGATATGAAAATGTATGACCATTGCATGTTGATTTGGACAGTTGAATGCCTGTAGATTTCACTAGTTCTCACCATTTTACTTAGTATGCATGATAAACATCCTAGTCTTGACAGTTTTATTGACAATTAAGGTTAGTTGATCTAAATATTTTCGGTGCCTACAGAACATGCCAGTATGCCAGAAACACAGAGGTCAGAAGATGGGGACAGGGTGACCTCCATGCAAGAATGTGATGACCAAAACAAAGGCAAGCTCAAGAGGAAGTCAGCAAAAAAAAGAGGCGAGTTCAGAGAAATCATACTGTTTAGAGGAGATGTAATAGGTGGCATCTTAAAGATTATGATTTATCTGTATTATAAAACCTTCTGTATCTAGGTGCCCGTACTCCAGGAGCACAAGGGTCAGGAGATGCTTGCAGGGAAGACCCACTATCATGTACTTCCACAAGGGACGACCAAAGCACAGACGAGACTGGAAAAAAGAGAGGTGAGCTTAGCAAAATTAAGGAGATTGATGGCGAGTTTCTTGTTGGGCATTTCACGTGTTGACTTAATGGTTAGAACAGAGGAAAGTGATCAGTGATTGGAATCATCTGAAAGAATGATAAAAGCTTTGTATGTCTACTTAGGTAAACAAACTTCTGTGAAACGAAGCTGGATGCCAGAGGAATCGGCTGCCGTAGAAAAGCATCTGAACAACTTCATAGTGATGCAGAAAGTTCCAGGAAAAATGGACTGTCAGCGCTGCATCACTGCTGAACCTAAAGCCCTAAGAAATAGAGACTGGAAAGCAGTAAAATGTTATATCAAAAACCGTATTTGTTCCCTAAGAAGGAAAATGTGAGGGAGGGAGGGTTCCAATGAAGTGTTTGTTATCTTTGAGAAATACTTTTTTTTTTTTTTTTTAGGGAGTGAAATGTACAGTACAAATGATATTGACATTCACAATGTCCAGCGATAGGTAAAATTGTGAAATGTTGAGGTCCTGGTGCAAATGGCCCTGGTGCAATTCAAGTTGTTCTGTTACATATCAGCTAATTTCATGAGAGGGGGAGAGAGGGAGGGTTCCAATGAAGTGTTTGTTATCTTTGAGAAATACATTTTTTTCTTTTAGGGAGTGAAATGTACAGTACAAATGATATTGACATTCACAATGTCCAGCGATAGGTAAAATTGTGAAATGTTGAGGTCCTGGTGCCAATGGCCCTGGTGCAGTTCAAGTTGTTCTGTTACATATCAGCTAATTTCATGAGAGGGGGAGAGAGGGAGGGTTCCAATGAAGTGTTTGTTATCTTTGAGAAATACATTTTTTTCTTTTAGGGAGTGAAATGTACAGTACAAATGATATTGACATTCACAATGTCCAGCGATAGGTAAAATTGTGAAATGTTGAGGTCCTGGTGCAAATGGCCCTGGTGCAGTTCAAGTTGTTCTGTTACATATCAGCTAATTTCATGAGAGGGGGAGAGAGGAAGGGTTCCAATGAAGTGTTTATCTTTGAGAAATACATTTTTTTCTTTTAGGGAGTGAAATGTACAGTACAAATGATATTGACATTCACAATGTCCAGCGATAGGTAAAATTGTGAAATGTTGAGGTCCTGGTGCCAATGGCCCTGGTGCAGTTCAAGTTGTTCTGTTACATATCAGCTAATTTCATGAGAGGGGGAGAGAGGAAGGGTTCCAATGAAGTGTTTATCTTTGAGAAATACATTTTTTTCTTTTAGGGAGTGAAATGTACAGTACAAATGATATTGACATTCACAATGTCCAGCGATAGGTAAAATTGTGAAATGTTGAGGTCCTGGTGCAAATGCCCCTGGTGCAGTTCAAGTTGTTCAGGGAGGGAGGGAGGGAGGGATCCTACTTTGTAGGAATACAGTCATAACACTGGTTTAATAAGTTCATAAATGGTAAAAAAAAAAAAAAAAGTTCAATAAATGTTGTGAACAAATTAGTGTTTTGTGAGTACTGCCCAGTCTACCTAATGACAGTTTCTTACTGAGGTTAACTACACAGTGACTGATCTTGACTTGATATTCAGGAGGTTGGTTATTGTTGAGGGAAAAGAGCATGGGAGACTAGATGCCGGATGTAGAAGTTGAAATAAAAATGTAAATCACAATGTCCTGCAATTTCACCTACCAATCAAGGACAAAATACGAAAAACAGTTGTCTCCAGATAGTTTATTGACTGTGTCCCCTCTAAGATACAAAAGCTAGAAAACATTTGACTGTCTGTCCCCTCTAAGATACAAAAGCTAGAAACGTGTATATGTGTGTAAATGTGGTCCCCAAAATTGCTGTATGCTAAAAACATGACCCCACAAGTGTCCATAACACTGGTGTACCAAAGTTGTGAATTATGTTAATTTGAAGTGGTATTTGTGATTAGGAACTGCACTTTACATTCCCTGATTTTTTACAGAGGTGTAGGACCATTGGAAAGGGTGGGCCCCATATGTGGGCTAAAATCTAGCGGACCCCCTGAGGGGGAAAGACGAGTATGGGTGTGTGTGTGCGTGCGTGTGTGTGTGTCCAAGAGGTTTCATCTCCAGGCTGACCAGAAACCTTGTTCCTGTGTTAAACCCAGGTTAGCAGTATGGAAATACTTTAGAAGCTTGTTTGAATTTTGAATCTAACTGGGTAATCAATACATTCTGATGTAGATATATTGTGTGTGTGGGGGGGGTGCGTAACATGCCTGGTTCTCCCTGCCAGATTCCCAGAATGGCTTCACAGAACCGAGGAGCCAGAGTGAACCAGAGCGGGGACCTGGTATGATCTCTCCTACAGGTAGGATGAGATTCACTGGAATGCAGTGCCAGAGATGCCCATCTCAGAAAGTGTAGCGAGCAGGATCTGGTGGTTGACCGTGTCAAATGCTGCAGATAGGTCCAGCAGAATGATCATGGATGACCTTGAAGCAGCTCCTGCAGACTGGAGGGGAGTAGTGACTGACAGGAGTAGGGGCAATGAGAGAGAAATGTCTGCCTCGGACAGAAGAGAGAAAGAGTTTAGACATTTAGTTGGGTCAGTCTTAGAGGGTGAGTGAGTAGGAAAGATGGGTTCAGGGAACTGACTGCTAATATCAACTACTTTCTTCTCAAAGAAGGAGGAGAAGTCATCTGTTGTCAGGGAGGAAGGGGGCCAGGTTCGGCCAAAGAGGAAGAGGAGTGTGGCGTCCACAGCATCACTGTGAGTCTTGACCTTTTAACCCCAGAGCACTGAGTGGGCCTAAGCCCTTGAATGTAAAGCAGGACTTTGTTAAAGACCGAGGCAGTTGTGTCTTGCTTTCTGACTACATTCCTCTCTTTATCCCCTACCTACCCCAGGAGGACAGTGTGTTGGCCATTAAGGTGGAGGATTCCCAGGACTCTGAATCAGACACTGACAACTTCAGCCTGGAGTATGAGGTGGAGTCCGAGGTGGAGTCCGAGGATGAGTCAGAGGATGAGTCCGAGGTGGAGTCCGAGGTGCAGTCCATGTACTCTGAAGCGTACAGCCAGGAGAAGGACAACTCTTGTGAAAACCAGGTACACACTCACCTGGAGCTAACTGGAGGGAAGGATAGAGAGAGAGGGATGCATCCGTGGATATATGTTGACATCTAGTGGTTATATTGCTCAGTACACAGTTTGTAAGTCACTTTGGAGAATGTATGTTCTCTTTCTCTCTCTCCCTGATTCACCTGACCATATATGCAGTCCTCAGGGCACCCCTGTCCTGCATGTTTTAGATGTTTCCCCTGCTCCAAACACACCCGATTCAAATGAATGGTCATAAGCAGGCTTCTGCAGAGCTGGATCCATTCATTTGAATCAGAATAATGGTGAGCATTCCCTGTGTGGTCATATGTACAGGATATACAAGGATATTTGTTTGTAACCACCTCTGAGACCAACAGACACACACACACACACACGCTCCAATTGACTTCCATTGATTGTCATTTGTTTAGACGCTCCGCTTAGTTTCTAAGGCTTTATTTTATGTCAATTATCCAATGGCTTTTGAAAAACAGTTCAAGTGACATCATTTCTTAACTGGTTTATTTAAATTAATACTACCAACACACCTTAGCTTCCTGGTCTATATGGTGAATTGATTTACAGACACTCACAGACACTCTTACTCCCAACCAGGTTTATCACACTATAGAGCAGACAACAAAGCCAGTGGCAAGGATAACATCACTGTGACAACTATAGACCCATTGCCTTAGCCGGCCTTCTTTCAAAGGTGTCAGGAAAAATGCTGCTGCTGAGATAGACTGAGTGAGTTCATTGACACGGCACAGAAAATCCATTTGGTTTCAAGACTCTCATGAATAAGAGTATGTTTGGATGTGTTACCATTTTTCCTGGACGTTACACGTCTTGCTATTGGGTCTAGAGCCTGTCATAAAGTCGATCCGATATTCCCCGTTCACAATGACCAGCGGAGGGGACCCTGGCTTCCCAAGCGCCTCAGGGGGCCCAAACTCGGGCCCAACGCCACAAGGCTTATACCGATGCGACCGCAATCGCCTGCCGGACACAGGGAGACCAACCGCGCGCGCGTGGCCCACTCACGAGCCGTACCGCACGGACAAACAGACACACGCACGCCCCCATCGACGGCCACTGAGGCCCTCTGGAGTGGGAGGCCTGAAGGCATTATCACACAAGTTACCCAGATTTGCAGGCCACACAAAGACACGGGGCCGCCCGAAAACTTCCAGGGGGCCGTACGCTAGCATTCTAAATGCCAAGTTTTCCATAAATTCCATCAAGGGACTTTTGAGGGGTCAAAATTTTATCTCACCACTCATTTTCAATGGGGCTGAACACCTCTGACCTTTCCCTTCCTAATTTGGGGATAAACACCACAAAACGCATACCCACGGAAAGGTGGAGGCCTGCTGAATGCAGGGAGATCAACCATGTGTGTGTGTGTCAGACTCACAGCCCGCACAAAGGCTTCACGAAACGTCAAATGCGGCACCATTGACTAACGTTGACTGTCGTAGTGGCTTTTTTTGTCCACCAGGTGGAGCAAACTCTAACCCTTTTCGTGGGGCGGACGGTGCTGGCTGGCTGGCTGGCTGGGGTTTGAAGGGCCATTTCAAAGCGTCAGCCAATGGGGTACGGATAGTTAGCCACAGCTAACCCTCGCAGCTAACCCCAGTGACGTCATTACGTTCGTGCGTGCAAGCAAGCAAGCCTCCATGTTTGCTCAAGTCCGAGAAAAACATGGATTGATTTACTTGTGTTATTTTCTCTCAAGCTCCTTATTAAAAAAATCTTTTTTAGCGTGCATTACAATGGAACGTGGACATACTAGTGTGCTCTCATCATAAATGTCATGCTTGTCAATGTAGTTGAAGCTAAACGTCATACATTGCTAATCATTTCAAAGAAGAGCTTCTGAATGATGAAATCTTTTTTGCTGTGTTATTTTCTCTCAAGCCACTTATGAAGACAAACAAAAAAATATATATATGTACATGGCTATTATCCTTGCGTTTGTGTGCTGACCGTTGTGGATGAGGGTCCGGAAGTAAACAGGAAGTTCCCAAAGCAGACTTCAAGACGAGGGCGGAAGTTTGTCACTACGCTTGTGGTCAGAGCCAGGAAGACACGAGGTGCGTTCGACTTCATTTTTTAAATCCATAATCCATATTGAACTAGAGAGGGTACAATTTCTGGATAAATTGTAGGGTGTGCTTGCTTGCGTCGGTTGCACAGGGGTCCGTTTTTGAATGACATTTTTACAACTGATATTTCTGTATATTTTATATAAAAATGCATACTTATTATTTATAAAGATTACATAGATTTAAAAGCTTTTTTTTTTGCTGCTCATTTACAACTGAAAATACGTGTGAAGTGTAGAATGAAATAGATAACTTCTCATTTCCCCTGCAAGAGGCAGCCTCATCGTTGAATCAAAACTAATACATTTGGCAGACCGGTGTAAAAATTGACCTAATCTCTATGACTTAAACGTCCTTTTAAGTTTTTCCCTTCTCGTGATATTTTAAGGAATTTAGTCTACTCATATTGCATTCATTCATGAATAAAGAACCCCCTTTGAAGATTATTCTACACGTTACCGGCAGTAGAAGATGGAATCGCGATTCAAACAGTACCATCTGCTAACTGAAAATATGCCCCCAAAAACGTAAATAAGCTTGACATTTATTTAGTGGAAAATCGCTTTCATAAAAAGCTCAGTGGTAGCGATCATTGTCAGTAACAACGCCAAGTGCGATATAGCCCTGTGTGGAGAAGCTGCCCCGGTACTACGGTACAGTACTAGACTACTCCTGTGTTCGTTCGTCTTGGTAGCGATTGCGTTGGTTGAATTGGATTTAACGTTCCGTTGTACGGTTTAGGCTGAAATTAATTATTTTCATGAACAGATTGACAAAGTTTAGGCTGTGGCAATGAAGTTAAGGTTAGTAGTTAGATAGACTTTTGGTTTAAGTAAGGGGAGTGCCGAACATGTTCTGTCGCCGTTTGACTTCCTACAGCTGTTTTTGTAGTGTCTCCGGTAGGCTACAGCGTTGCAGTGAGCAACACTGGTTTGAAACCACAGGTAATTATAATTTCACCCACAAATCGTTTAATTGTAATGTCATAATAAATCCTACAACGAAAATGTATTTGTGAGGAATGTTTATTTTAACGATTGAAAACAGATGCATCATAGACCACTGTGGTATGTGTTGCCCGGGCAACAGAGGCTAATGTCATGATGCTAATACTTCAGTGACATAGTAGACTACTGTTTCCGAAAGTAGATTTAAGACTTCCTTAATAAAATCAGCTTATATTGTACATTACACTTCACAATTGTGTGTCATATCACAATGTAAAATTAGTAAATACTTATCACCCTGGCCTCTTTGCTTGTGGCGTTTCTGCAGCTGCCTTGCAGTAAAGCAGTTAGCTTAGCTATCTCCCAGAAGTTAACGAGCTGCTAAACTAATGTTCTGCTAGAGGTAGTCACGCGAGTTTTCGTGGCGTTAGTGACGTAAGTAGCGTCATTGACTGTGGCTAGCAAGTTAGCCACCGTTAGCTTCAATTTTCGCCACAAAAACTTAATTTCCACTTAAACCATGCAACAGAACGTAAATCCCAATAGAAGCAACTCAATCGCTACCAAGACGAAACTTTTGACACCTAGGTTGTCTATGTAGGCCAAATATTGACTGAGTTTTAGGGGGGCAAAAAGAATAAAAAGAATAACTAGAGAGGGTACAATTTCTGGGGAAATTGTAGGGTGTGCTTGCTTGCGTCGGTTGGACAGGGGTCCGTTTTTTAATGACATTTTTACAACTGATATTTCTGTATTTTATATAAAAATGCATACTTATTATTTTTGCTGCTCATTTACAACTGAAAATACGAGTGAAATGTAGAATGAAATGGATGTCCCCAGCAAGAGGCAGCCTCATCGTTGAATCAAAACAAATAAATTTGGCAGACCGGTGTACAAATTGACCTAATCTCTATGACTTAAACGTCCTTTTAAGTTTTTCCCTTCTCGTGATATTTTCATGCATTTAGCCTACTCATTGCATTCATTCATTAATAAAGAACCCCCTTTGAAGATTATTCTACGACGTTACCGGCAGTAGAAGATGGAATCGCGATTCAGACAGTACCATCTGCTAACTGAAAATATGCCCCCAAAACGTAAATAAGCTTGACATTTATTTAGTGGAAAATCGCTCATTCATAAAAAGCACACTGGTAGCGATCATTGTCAGTAACAACGCAAAATGCGATATAGCCCTGTATGGAGAAGCTGCCCCGGTAAATTGTACTACTGCGGTACAGTACTAGACTACTGCTGTGTTCGTCTTGGTACTGTAGCGATTGCGTTTGTTGAATTGGATTTAACGTTCCGTTGTACGGTTTAAGCTGAAATTAATTATTTTCATGAACAGATTGACAACGTTTAGGATGTGGCAATGAAGTTCAGGTTAGTAGTTAGATAGACTTTTGATTTAAGTAAGGGGAGTGCCGAACATGTTCTGTCGCCGTTTGACTTCCTAAACAGCTGTGTAGTGTAGATGTTTTTGTAGTGTGTCTCGCGTAAGCTACAGCGTTGCAGTGAGCTACACTGGTTTGAAACCACAGGTAATGGTAATTTCACCAACAAATCGTTTACTAATGTCAGAATAAATCCTACAACGAAAATGTATATGTGAGGAATGTTTATTTTAACGATTGAAAACAGATACATCATAGACCACTGTAGTATGTGTTGCCCGGGCAACACAGGCTAATGTCATGATGCTAATACTTCAGTGAAATAGTAGACTACTGTTTCCGAAAGTAGATGTACTTCCTTAATAATATCAGCTTATACTTTACATTACACATCACAATTGTGTGTCATATCACAAAGTAAAATGAGTAAACTGCCTTGCAGTAAAGCTATAGTTAGCCTAGCTATCCCACAAGTTAACAGATGCGAAACGAATGTTCTGCCAAAGGTAGTCACGCGTGTTTTCGTGACGTTAGTGACGTAAGTAACGTCAGTGACTGTGGCTAGCAAATTAGCCACCGTTAGCTTCACTTTTCGCCACAAAAACTTAACTTAAGCCCAAACCATGCAACGGAACGTAAATTCCAATAGAAGCAACGCAATCGCTACCAAGACGAACCTTTTGACACCGCCGTTGTGTATGTAGGCCAAATATTGACTGAGTTTTAGGGGGGGGGAAAATAGACAATAAATAATATATATGTGAGAGAACAAAGGTTGTGCTCTCGCCGAAGGCTTGAGCACACCCAATAATATATATGTGAGAGAACAAAGGTTGTGCCCTTGCCGAAGGCAAAGCACACCCAATGAGGGCAAGCGCAGGCTTTTTGATTAGGCTACTTAAAAAACGTTATGTTTCATTATGCAAGATATAGAGGAGCCTATAGTTAGAGAATGATTTAGCAGTTTTATTATTACATTAGCCTATTTTATTTATAATTTTCAAAGTAGCCTAACATCAAACCTTTCTTTAGTTTCTTTTACCTTACATTTTCTTTTAGGGCTGAGTGGTCTCGGTTTAACATCATTATTTATAGCGACATTATTATTTATAGCGAAGTAGCCTACCGGACACTGTTAGCTCGCAATGTACAAAGAATGCTCCTGCAACAAAGTTGTTACTGAGTAACAATTAGCCAGATAGACGCCGGGCAGAAGTTTGTAGCTAAGAAAGAATGCTCGTGCAACAAAGTTGTTACTTAGTAACAAGTAGCCAGCTAGACGCCGGGCAGAAGTTTGTAGCCATATATAAAGGCCTTCATATGTAATTGATTTGCCTGTGAGATTCGCTGATTTTGGGTGTCCAAGATATGATGGTTTCTGATCTGTATCAACAGTCTAGCCATGTAGCTACAGGGCTCGACATTAAGGCTTGTCCGAGACGAGTGGATTTTTTTGTAGGGCAAGTCTGGAATATTAATTTTGGCTAATTGCCCCACTGGACAAGTTATTAAAACTCAAACAAAATAAAATCCAATGTTATTTCACGTTATGTGCCACTCATTACGTCTATCGATTTCATTTGACCGAATTCTGCATTAGCAAAACACAAAAAAGTGGCTTCCTCCCAAGATCTCTACAGACCGTGCAGCTAATTTAATGTCAAGCTTATTTACGTTATTGGGGGCATATTTCAGTTACAGTACCAGATGGTAGGCTACTGTTTGAATTGCGATTCCATCTGAGATAGCTACTGCCGGTAACGTTGTTGTTAGAATAATCTTCAAAGGGGGTTCTTTATTAATGAATGAATGAGTCGGCTAAATGCCTGAAGATATCACTGTGGTAATTTGCATTACAAATGGATACGGACAACGGCATGTCTTTAGTCTGCTGGCATATTTACTGAACTGCTTCCATGACAACCCACTGATACATTTATACAGCCCCAGGTATGGGGCATCCAGAGGGTCATACTACAATCACGAGAAGGGAAAAACTTGTCATAGAGATTAGGACCATTTTAGAAAAAATAAAAAGTTAACACCAACATTTAGTGACTAAATCCATTGTTATGTCTACAAAATTATTTTTGATATAGTATATGCTAAGTTTAGCTAGCTTGCAAATACTGAGGATGGCCTACCGAAGTTGAGTAAGCCAATGCTAGCTGTAGGATATACAACATTTCACTGGGTCTTGCAGCGCTGCTTGATTTACTGAAATTATTATGAAATGTTATGTTCTACTAGCCATTTGCCTACTTTAGCAAATCACAGTATTTCCCACCCCTGATAGTGTAACTGAGACGACACAGTAAATAATTTAGTAATAAGCTTTTTTATAAAGATGACAGATTTAAAAGCATTTTTTTTTGCTGCTCATTTACAACTGAAAATACGAGTGAAGTGTAGAATGAAATAGATGTCTTCTCATTTCCCCTGCAAGAGGCAGCCTCATCGTTGAAACAAAACGAATAAATTTGGCAGACCGGTGTAAAAATTGACCTAATCTCTATGATTTAAACGTCATTTTAAGTTTTTCCCTTCTCATGATATTTTCAGGCATTTAGCCTACTCATTGCATTCATTCATTAATAAAGAACCCCCTTTGAAGATTATTCTACGACGTTACCCGGCAGTAGAAGATGGAATCGCGATTCAAACAGTACCATCTGCTAACTGAAAATATGCCCCCCAAAACGTAAATAAGCTTGACATTTATTTAGTGGAAAATCGCTCATTCATAAAAAGCTCACTGGTAGCGATCATTGTCAGTAACAACGCAAAATGCGATATAGCCCTGTATGGAGAAGCTGCCCCGGTAAATTGTACTACTACGGTACAGTACTAGACTACTGCTGTGTTCGTCTTGGTAGCGATTGCGTTGGTTGAATTGGATTTAACGTTCCGTTGTACGGTTTAAGCTGAAATTAATTATTTTCATGAACAGATTGACAACGTTTAGGATGTGGCAATGAAGTTCAGGTTAGTAGTTAGATAGACTTTTGATTTAAGTAAGGGGAGTGCCGAACATGTTCTGTCGCCGTTTGACTTCCTAAACAGCTGTGTAGTGTAGATGTTTTTGTAGTGTGTCTCGCGTAAGCTACAGCGTTGCAGTGAGCTACACTGGTTTGAAACCACAGGTAATGGTAATTTCACCAACAAATCGTTAACTAATGTCAGAATAAATCCTACAACGAAAATGTATATGCGAGGAATGTTTATTTTAACGATTGAAAACAGATAACGCTACATCATAGACCACTGTAGTATGTGTTGCCCGGGCAACACAGGCTAATGTCATGATGCTAATACTTCAGTGAAATAGTAGACTATTGTTTCCGAAAGTAGATGTACTTCCTTAATAATATCAGCTTATACTGTACATTACACATCACAATTGTGTGTCATATCACAAAGTAAAATGAGTAAATAGTTATCACCCTGGCCTCTTTGCTTGTGGCGTTCCTGCAGCTGCCTTGCAGTAAAGCTATAGTTAGCCTAGCTATCCCACAAGTTAACAGATGCGAAACGAATGTTCTGCCAAAGGTAGTCACGCGTGTTTTCGTGACGTTAGTGACGTTAGTAACGTCAGTGACTGTGGCTAGCAAATTAGCCACCGTTAGCTTCACTTTTCGCCACAAAAACTTAACTTCAGCCTAAACCATGCAATGGAACATAAATTCCAATAGAAGCAACTCAATCGCTACCAAGACGAAACTTTTGACACCTACGTTGTCTATGTAGGCCAAATATTGACTGAGTTTTAGGGGGGCGAAAATAAACAATAATAAATAATTGGGTGCGCCTTCGGCGAGAGCACAACCTTTGTTCTCTCACATATATATTTTTTATTGTTTATTTTCGCCCCCCTAAAACTCAGTCAATATTTGGCCTACATACACAACGGCGGTGTCAAAAGGTTTGTCTTGGTAGCGATTGCGTTGCTTCTATTGGAATTTACATTCCGTTGCATGGTTTGGGCTTAAGTTAAGTTTTTGTGGCGAAAAGTGAAGCTAACGGTGGCTAATTTGCTAGCCACAGTCACTGACGTTACTAACGTCACTACGTCACTAACGTCACGAAAACACGCGTGACTACCTTTGGCAGAACATTCGTTTTGCATCTGTTAACTTGTGGGATAGCTAGGCTAACTATAGCTTTACTGCAAGGCAGCTGCAGGAACGCCACAAGCAAAGAGGCCAGGGTGATAACTATTTACTCATTTTACTTTGTGATATGACACACAATTGTGATGTGTAATGTACAGTATAAGCTTATATTATTAAGGAAGTACATCTACTTTCGGAAACAGTAGTCTACTATTTCACTGAAGTATTAGCATCATGACATTAGCCTGTGTTGCCCGGGCAACACATACTACAGTGGTCTATGATGTATCTTTTTTCAATCGTTAAAATAAACATTCCTCACATATACATTTTCGTTGTAGGATTTATTCTGACATTAGTAAACGATTTGTTGGTGAAATTACCATTACCTGTGGTTTCAAACCAGTGTAGCTCACTGCCAGTGTGTCTCACTGCTTACACGAGACACACTACAAAAACATCTACACTACTGTACACAGCTGTTTAGGAAGTCAAACGGCGACAGAACATGTTCGGCACTCCCCTTACTTAAATCAAAAGTCTATCTAACTACTAACCTGAACTTCATTGCCACATCCTAAACGTTGTCAATCTGTTCATGAAAATAAATAATTTCAGCTTAAACCGTACAACGGAACGTTAAATCCAATTCAACCAACGCAATCGCTACAGTACCAAGACGAACACAGCAGTAGTCTAGTACTGTACCGTAGTAGTACAATTTTACCGGGGCAGCTTCTCCATACAGGGCTATATCGCATTTTGCGTTGTTACTGACAATGATCGCTACCAGTGTGCTTTTTATAAATGAGCGATTTTCCATTAAATAAATATCAAGCTTATTTACGTTTTGGGGGGCATATTTTCAGTTAGCAGATGGTACTGTTTGAATCGCGATTCCATCTTCTACTGCCGGGTAACGTCGTAGAATAATCTTCAAAGGGGGTTCTTTATTAATGAATGAATGCAATGAGTAGGCTAAATGCCTGAAAATATCATGAGAAGGGAAAAACTTAAAATGATGATGTTTAAATCATAGAGATTAGGTCAATTTTTACACCGGTCTGCCAAATTTATTCGTTTTGTTTCAACGATGAGGCTGCCTCTTGCAGGGGAAATGAGAAGACATCTATTTCATTCTACACTTTGAAGGATTCTTTTTCTTTGTGTCTATTCCAATATGTAATGATGGTAATTCAATGACACAAATCTGTGTTCTAGAAAGAGTGGTCTGGAGTTGCAGAGGTCCGATAATATCAGCTTTAATGCAACAGTTGGAAATCAACAAGTACAGAGCTCTGGGGTTGTCTACGTTTCCCTACCCGCAACAGAGTTTGGGCTGGTTCACGAAGTCCAACTGGCTATCTGTCCCTCCCCAGCATATATTTATACAGTGCAATTGAAAAACAAGTATCAAAAAAGGGTTGAGCTTGTTCTCTCGTGCATCAGGGAGTTGTTCTTGCCTACGCGTCCCACCTGCTCGGGTGCCGTCTCCACCCGGTTTCAAGGTTGTTTCTGAAAATGAAGAGATAGAGACACAAAGAACAGCCTGCTTCCCACACCCAGTGTGAGACCCAATGTTTAAGCCTGAGCACACTTCTAAGTTCATAACTTTAATAAGCACAATGCATAACTTTAATAAGCACAATATATTCTTTAACTTCACTCGTATTTTCAGTTGTAAATGAGCAGCAAAAAAAGATGCTTTTAAATCTATGTCATCTTTTTTAAATAATAAGTAGGCCCTATGCATTTTTATATAAAATATACAGAAATATCAATTGTAAAAATGTCATTAAAAAACGGACCCCTGTGCAACCGACGCAAGCAAGCACACCCTACAATTTCCCCAGAAATTGTACCCTCTAGTAATATGTGAGAGAACAAAGGTTGTGCTCTCGCCGAAGGCTTGAGCACACCCAATAAAGCAGCACAATCGAAAAGGTTAGACAGAATATTTATTGTAATTGTACAAAAAAAGTAATTGTACCAAAGAAAATAGCACTGCTAATGATATTAGTGAGTAGTTAAACTGAACAACAGTTCTGGTAGAGCTACATTGTGCAAATCAAAAACAGTTGAAGTAAGACATAGTGTTGTTGACCTCAAAATTTAAATATGATGATGAAGGTGATGAGGGTCACAGCCGGGGAGGAAATGGCTTGACTACCGCTCCGCCACCTGACTCCTTTTATTGAGTATGATCATGGAATCATAAACGAAATATACCTCAGGTGAGCGCTGTGCTTTCGTGTCAACATATAAAACATACTCTAGCTTTCTAATGTTCATGTTTTGGTGCTAAAAAGATTGTTTGAAGGAGGAAAACTGACATTTTCCGGCGCCCAGGGCTGTGGCGGATGATATTCCCATGCCTGATAACGACCCAGTCATTGGATGCAGGTGTTTTGGAGCAGGGAAACGTCTATAAAAGCAGGCCTTGGGGGTCATTGGGTGTGCTCAAGCCTTCGGCGAGAGCACAACCTTTGTTCTCTCACATATATATTATTATTATTATTTCTTTTTGCCCCCCTAAAACTCAGTCAATATTTGGCCTACATAGACAACCTAGGTGTCAAAAGTTTCGTCTTGGTAGCGATTGAGTTGCTTCTATTGGGATTTACGTTCCGTTGCATGGTTTAAGTGGAAATTAAGTTTTTGTGGCGAAAAGTGAAGCTAACGGTGGCTAACTTGCTAGCCACAGTCAATGACGCTACTTACGTCACGAAAACTCGCGTGACTACCTCTAGCAGAATATTAGTTTAGCAGCTTGTTAACTTCTGGGAGATAGCTAAGCTAACTGCTTTACTGCAAGGGAGCTGCAGAAACGCCACAAGCAAAGAGGCCAGGGTAATAACTATTTACTAATTTTACTTTGTGATATGATACACAATTGTGACGTGTAATGTACAATATAAGCTGATTTTATTAAGGAAATACATCTACTTTCGGAAACAGTAGTCTACTATGTCACTGAAGAATTAGCATCATGACA
This sequence comes from Osmerus eperlanus, assembly GCF_963692335.1. Classification (NCBI taxonomy): domain Eukaryota; kingdom Metazoa; phylum Chordata; class Actinopteri; order Osmeriformes; family Osmeridae; genus Osmerus; species Osmerus eperlanus. The sequence continues at coordinate 11,507,647 of NC_085040.1, forward strand.
TTAGCCTCTGTTGGCCGGGCAACACATACTACAGTGGTCTATGATGCATCTGTTTTCAATCGTTAAAATAAATATTCCTAACAAATACATTTTCGTTGTAGGATTTATTATGACATTACATTACAAGTAAACGATTTGTGGGTGAAATTATCATTACCTGTGGTTTCAAACCAGTGTTGCTCACTGCAACGCTGTAGCCTACGCGAGACACTACAAAAACATCTACACATGCAGCTGTAGGAAGTCAAACGGCGACAGAACATGTTCGGCACTCCCCTTACTTAAATCAAAAGTCTATGTAACTACTAACCTTAACTTCATTGCCACAGCCTACACTTTGTCAATCTGTTTATGAAAATAATAAATTTCAGCCTAAACCGTACAACGGAACGTTAAATCAAATTCAACCAACGCAATCGCTACCAAGACGAACACAGCAGTAGTGTACTGTACTGTACAATTTACCGGGGCACCTTCTCCACACAGGGCTATATCGCACTTGGCGTTGTTACTGACAATGATCGCTACCAGTGAGCTTTTTATGAAAGCGATTTTCCACTAAATAAATGTCAAGCTTATTTACGTTTTTGGGGGCATATTTTCAGTTAGCAGATGGTACTGTTTGAATCGCGATTCCATCTTCTACTGCTGGTAACGTCGTAGAATAATCTTCAAAGGGGGTTCTTTATTCATGAATGAATGCAATATGAGTAGGCTAAATGCCTTAAAATATCACGAGAAGGGAAAAACTTAAAAGGACGTTTAAGTCATAGAGATTAGGTCAATTTTTACACTGGTCTGCCAAATGTATTCGTTTTGATTCAACGATGAGGCTGCCGCTTGCAGGGGATATGAGAAGACATCTATTTCATTCTACACTTCACTCGTATTTTCAGTTGTAAATGAGCAGCAAAAAAAATGCTTTTAAATCTATGTAATCTTCATGAATAATAAGTATGCATTTTGCATTTCATACAGGAATATCAGTTGTAAAAATGTCATCCAAAAACGGACCCCTGTGCAACCGACGCAAGCAAGCACACCCTACAATTTCCCCAGAAATTGTACCCTCTCTAGTTTGTTATGTTATCCATGATGTAACTGGTGAAGGTGGTTCGGCAATTTGACGGCGCCCAGGGCTGTGCCGTTCACCGCAGTGGACGACAGCACGGGCCTTGTTCTCCAAACCGACAGCATAGAAAAACAAGAGGTCACATCGAACATGGTTTCAGACGTCTGTGTGCCTTTTTGTCAGGTATTACACAGAAAGCATGTGTTGCCCTGCTCACTGGAGATTCACCAGCGGATCATCGACATGAGGAAGAACACGAGCTGTATCTCAGCGTCGGCCTGTGCTCGAGCAGGCTTTTCCCCATTGGCGGCTCAAAGTCCTCGTACCTCTGGTTGTTTTGCCTTATCTGATGACTTTGTACAGCACTTTGGTCGGCATTGTATTTTTAAATGTGCTCTATAAATAAACTGACTTAACTTTTTTTCCCGTGTGTCTTCCTCCAGGGCAGATCACTTGGGCGCAAGACTTCCGGGCCCGGAGGTCAGAGCTTTCAGCGATGGTGTCCTTCGAGTTGGAGCAGGAAGGACCACGCGTGGTAAGGTCTGTGCCGAGTCTGCCTTCAGCTCAGCCAAATAAGACCGTGTGGTCTCTTCCTCAAGTGCTTTTTCGGAAAGTTTCTTGATCATTTGTAATTTTCTCCATGATGTAACTCGTGAAGGTGGTGCAGCAAAATGGTCTGCGGAGCAAAAAAATTGCCTCGACCTCCGTGCACTGGGCAGCGGCCTCGGCCATCACCCCCCGCCCCCCTCAGCCCCCTTGCCCCCCCCTCACCCCCTCCCCTCACCCCCCTTGGTCCCCCCCTTCACCCCAGAGTGTGCCCCGAGCCTGCACACTCTGCTATGAGGTCCTTCACCCCCCCGCCCCCCCTCAACCCCCTTGCCCCCCCCTCACCCCCTCCCCCCCACCCCAGAGTGTACCCCGAGCCTACTAGCATGAACAGACAACAGGAGAATGCCAGGTCTCGACTCTTTTAGGTGAATATGGACTTTGACTTGGTTGTTACAGTTTGGCCTTATCTGATGACTTTGTACAGCACTTTGGTCGGCATTGTCTTTTTAAATGTGCTCTATAAATAAACTGAAATGACTTTTTTCCCAAGGTGTGTATTCCTACAACTGACTCTGGTGGGGGGGGTTCAGACAGCGCGACCCCCCCCTTCACCCCTCACCCCAGTGTGTGCCCCAAGCCTGGCACACTCTGCTATGAGGTCCTTCACCCCCTGCCCCGCCAATTCCTTCACCGCAGACAGCGCGACCTCTCCGTCGTCCAGCAAAAAACACGGACAGGTGATTACTGGTGTCATCAACTAGCCTAGAGTTATCTGTCACAAAGGGAGTTTAATGCAATGAAAAGCAGTGAGTAAGTTTGCACGCGCGCGTCTGCATGTATGCATGTGATACATGATGGGTGTGCTATCCTGTCTCTCTGTGTTTTCCCTGCAGGATTGGTGACAATGCAGCACGGATGAGGCGTGCTGCACATGGGCCTAAAGCACATGGCCCTAAAGCACATGGCCTACTAGCTTGTTCGTAGTTCACATCTGCATGTGTTGTTTTATTGAAGACCTTTCACAGTCGACATGATAACACTAGAGGAGGGGGTGTTTTTAAATCCACTATTGGAATTCACACAGGCTGTAACCCTAGTACCTAGTCCGTCCTCACGAAAAACACACCTCACACATCTCAGTAATGAATTATTTTGCACAACCACCACACACCTGGAATGTAACAACTGTCATATGCGTGATATAAAATGTAGCCATCTGTCTCTGCATTGTACCACAACGAGACATATGTATATATATATATAGACACAAACATTCACAACGGAATGGGATAAGTGTTAAATGGACTGTGCAATACGTCTTCCGTAGCACATTTGGGACTTGTGTAACACCAACGGGTTAAATGGGATGTTCAGTCATACTTTTATTCACTCCATTGGTATAATACATACTGTGGAACTTGCAGCGACGGGATGATCTCTAACATTTGCTGTTGTTATGTAAGCCTGAATGTGCCATATTACGAAGTGACAATGTATTCATCCCTGTAAGTGACAGTGGATCGTAACGATTGGACTCCCTATGTTGCTTCACATCGCACATGTCTCACCGGATAGTCATGTAGACTTTTCACTCCTGAATCGATGTAAGTTGCAACCATGGCTAATATCGCGTCAAGATGATAGTAGTGTGTCAACTCTAGGTACATGGGTCTGATGAAGCTACTGTCTGTAAGTCCTATCATGGTATCACCATCATCGTGGATAGAGAATGTTACGTTGACGCTCTGTAAGGTTTCTTTCTCGTATTTTGTCAGGATCCTGTTCTTTACGAGGAGACAATCGTAAAACTGATCCATTTTGCCTGTTGATAATATTTCACTGCGAGTTGACGAATGCTGTTCGGAGGATGGAGAGGTTGAGATGTCCACATTAGTTATGTAAGTGACTTGGGTGTTTCATCTTGTGATGACTCCATGGTTAATATGTTGGTAGGTAGTGACAGGAGGGTTAGGTCTGTCTGCTTTATTCTTACTTTCTGGGTGAGATGGACTCTTCAACTCTTGTTATCTTGTACATTGTGTCGTGTCTGTATTGTTAAAGTTGTCATTGTGAAAGTGATAACAAACATTTCTGTCATTCACTAGGCATCTGATCGGTTGCTAGGTCTATCATTTCTTCAAGAATGATCATCTTGACACAGTCTACCACTGCCTCGCCTGCAAAGCTTCCCTGTTTGTGATAAAAAGTGAATGTAGCCTGGATAAATATGCACTGTCACGTGAAACCAATTCATTGTAAGTTTACATGTTAATAGACATAACCTTTTTATGTTGGTTGTAAGTGAATAAAAACTAAATGTGATGTGGTACAGTTCCATTGTACTTTATTCACACTAACACACAGTACTTCAATCCTCTACATCGAGAGACATAATAACAATAACAAAACATCTACTACATAACAACTCAGACAGCGTCTGTCCTAGACAGCGTCTCTTCTAGAGGGTCTGACTGCTTTCTGTGTTCCTGCGGGCTATACTGACAGATGGGTTGTAACAACAAGACACTCAAGGTTATTTTGAAATGTATAATAACAGCAATATTATAAACCAGGTTCTCCAGAGGGCAGCAGACTGTCAACGTGTAGAGCGTTCCAGTTCCAAGGTTTTTTCCCAACGTAGAATGTGAAGACTTTGGAGGTGGAGAGTTTGTTACATGAAGCTGGATTGTGACTTGTAAGAGTTGACACCCCTGCTCATATAGTCTCGGGTTGAGAGTGGCATGTTCACCACATCGGACGGTTCTCTCTGAACATCAATCGAGACTCTTTCATACTTTCCCTTTAGGACAGTGGAAGTCAACACCATGGTCACCACGTACACGATGTCGATTATGATATTGAACACAGCTATAGCACACTCCATATTATGCAATCTCTGAGCATCAGTGATCAAAGGTCAGTACAGTAACTCCATGCAGCCCGCGATCACAGACATGAACAACTCAATGTTCATCATGATGAGACATGCCATCACTGTCCCGGTAGTGTTGGGTGACTCCAAACCCTTGTAAGAACCCTCAGAATCGTTTATTTTCCGTTTGCTTTTGGAGGCAAAATAACTAAGCACTATACTCACGACCATGGCCAGACATCCGAGTGTGATGAGTGCTATTCCTGAGTGTATATAAGCATACTCATAGTCAGGTCTCCCCTCCGAGGGAGACCGATGAGCGGAGTCAGCATCTAGCCTGCCCTTAATCCTTGTACTGTGGTTGTTGTTGATGAAGTAGAGAATGTTGTTAGGGATTGTCAAAAATCCAACGATCAGAGAGGTGATGACAGCGATGGTGGCCCCCAACTTGCCCTTGAACTTGGCTACATTCATAATGACACCGTTCGGCATCGTTGACATTCTACTGTTAAACAGATCCTTACTCGTGGATATCAGAGACTCAAAGCCTCTCATGTTTGGTTTCCTGAGACTCATGTCACTCAACGCGGGTCTGACTCAACTGTAATTCTGCAAACTTCAACCTTATGTTCTAGCAAAAGGATATGGTTGTTGTAGCAACGTAACAAGCCTGAACATTTAATACAATGAAGCTCCAAAGACCCGCGATTGACTTCCGAAGCACGGAACCTGGTGTGCTGTATGCAAAGTCAACAGCCGATCAACGTTGGTATAAAGTCAAGGGTATCACCAAACCTCTGAATAGACTCAAGTGGTACAAAAAGCTTTCGGTTGGTCACAACATGATAAACATGGATCTTTACACAAAACTTGTCAAGGACATTAATGACAACCCGGATAGCTCCATTGAGTGGGTTTCTGATTATCTAAGAAATCTGAACGTTCCAGAATCGAAGGTTGCAAAATTCAAGGAAGCTCTGTTGCAACTCGTTAGGTCTAAATCCCTGACTCTGTACCACTCCGGACTCCTATGGGACAATAGTCGTATGTCGATCAGAATAGGTGTTGCGGTAGACAAGGAGTGTAAGGACGTGTTCAATAGAAAAAAGACCATGTATGATGTAGGCCCTGTGTCACGTCTCATACTCACACAGCTGAATGCTCTGCGTCTTACTCCAATTTGTGCAGGCCTTAAGGTCGCCGGTGTACCTAGACCGGATATGTTCAGCAAACCTGGATCGTACACGTATCATAACAGCTGTACTAGGGGCTGTAAGTTGATTTGCTACACGGGGGGATTGTACACAGAGGTGGACCTGGTGGCACATGATACTGTTAACCCTTTGACGCGTACGAACACACCGGTGTGTTGAGTCCTGGCTGGTCCCTGGAGCGTACCAACACACCGGTGTGTTGGAACGCGTCCTTTAGAATGTCCAGTTTGGCTTATTACGTAACAATAAACTCTTCAGCATTAGCCTACGCGTATGTTATAAACATGAATCTCAATTTACTGTATATTTTGAGAAAGTTTACCTTTATTATCCATAAGAAAACGTTCAAACAATTTAGTTTAGCTAATGTTAGCTAACAGCTAACCAAAAATAACTCACGCTTTACTCACGCCACCTAGTAAACCATAATATTATCCGTTTTCCTTGACTTGGCTATCGCTTTCAACAGATTTTACTATTGTACAACCAACCAGAGATCGAAATAATAGATATACGTTCACAAATATGCATCTAAAACATCTGACATTCGTCTGTCTTTCGTCTCGTTTTGAGCTACTAGAGGCCATCTTTGATTTTTTTGTCTTCCGGCAACAAATATGACCCTTGATGATGTACCCCTTGACCCCGTACACCTCAGTATTTTCTCGTGAGAAGAGTAGGTCATCTCGTTGACCATTTGACACCCACAATGCAGAGTACTGATCAAAACAAAAAACATGGCAGCCTACATTATCGTCATTAGCCAAGTTAGCTTCTCGAAAGCTACACTACGATAATATATCATATCAATTCACTGTGGATTCACCTGTGTGAATATTTAAAAATCGGAACAGTAATGACAGTACTAAGTTATTTTAATAAATATTTTAATAAGTTAAAAAGCCCACACCAACACGTTTCTTAATTTTTAACACGTATCCTTTTACTCATTTCAGGTAGCTAATTACATGTCCAGGAAAGGGTACAATCTCGTCATTGTCACGTTACATATCAATGAATATCATTAGCACACAGCTATAAAAAATATCACATCAAAATTATTTAAAACCTTGACACTGTGTACGGGTAGGCAAAGCTTCTGTCAACATATCGGCAAAAAGGTACAGCATGTTTGAGTTGTGTGATGTACTGGCTATGTTTAGGACATGATCCTTTACACAGGATCCACTATGGACATCCAGGATCATGAAGGGCTTGGGATTTCTGGATCTGTTGTCATGACAAGTCAACTGGTATTTATTGTCATCATATACTTACAGTACACAATGAAACAAAACAACGTTCTTCCAGGACCTAGACATAACCTAGACAACTACAACAACTGTGTGGAATTAGGTCAATAAAATTGGTCCAATAAGACAAGATGAAATTTGTGACAAATGCCTCAAAACACCAAGAAGTGGGGATACTGTGAATGTAAACAAGTAAGCTAGTGCAAGGGAAACTGAATGTAAACATAACATACTAATACCATAATACATGGACATCAGTTATTGAGGTAGCAGCAATATGCAAAAATATTGAGTTTGATGATGTACAGGAGCGTGTGGGGTGCATGGGTTTGTCCACAATGCGTGTGGGTTTGGGGATGCAGCATTTGGTATAGATGTTTGTGAGGGAGGGCAGAGAGATCCTGACTATCTTCTCAGCTGTCCTCACTGTCCTCTGCAGGCCGTGATGCAGCTCCTTGGGATGCTCTCTACAGTCCCTCTATGCAATGTGGTGAGGGTGTGGGATGGGAGATGGGCTTTCAGCCTTTGCAAAAAAATAAACATGCTGCTGGTACATCAAGGAATTAGGTGTTTGACGGTCTCGTTGATGTTCAGCAAGGAATGGTCACTTTGTGCTGACCGTACTTGCTCGACACCTGAGAGAAGGCCATGTACTATACATGGACAATTTGTACAGCAGTGCTGTCATGTTCTGTTTCTTGGAACGGGGCCTGTGCGGGCCAACATTCACCTGTAAAATTATAGGGAGATGTTCAAGATATAGAAAACGGTCAACAGCAGGCAATCAAGTTCATTACAGTATGAAACATTACAGTCATACATTGCCGTCTTGTCATTTCAATAGGTTGTTAGATTGAATAAGCATAAAGTCTGGTTTATTCTACATGTCGTCCATCAACTAGCCCTAGCCCAGATTTTCCAAACAAATTACACTTGCCTCTCATTTTTGCTTGAACTGTGGCCTGACAATAAATGAGGAATACATTTTCTATCAACACGGAAATTAATGACAGTAGATGGTAGCAAGAGATCACAAAACATAGCCATCAATATAGAATGGATGTCTGAATTATTGTGTTTGCTTTAATTGGACTAAACATGGCAAGTTAGTAATCGCTAGTTACCTGAATAATACCCTTTACTACAAGCTAGCTAGCAAAAACATCAGATAGTGGAAAACAACCACAGGTCATGCTTTCGTCTCAATATCATGCCACAGGTATGTGTATATTTTGTGGGTATAAATAATCTACTCACCAGAAAAGTTTCCCAGATAAATTGAAGCCAACCAAATAGGTTTGAAGGTATCCAAGCAGCACGAGCTTGCTTGATCGCCTTTCGCCGAGGTGTCTGGGAGTCATGTTCCAGTCTCGCCTACAGTATAGCTCAATTTGGTTGACGATCAACAGTTGCTGCTAATTTACTTGGCTATGTTACGTAGTTTGTGTAGTAGGATTATAACAAAGTAATGCAAGTGCATCTAGTCAGTCTAGCGTATTACTAGGATTGTAATGTATCGTTTTGTTTTCGTTTAGCTGGCTTCCATCCAGTAACTTATTTTGTGAACACTGGCTGCGTTGCCAACTCAGAAGGTTTACGAGATGGAAGCCAGCTAGAGAAAACAAAACGATGAATAGAAATCAAATTAGACTGACTGGATGTATCCAAATTATTTTGTATTCGTTATAATCCGACCACACAAACAACGTAACATTGCCTAGTAAATTAACAACAGCTAACTTGTTGATTGACTCTTTACTACACTACGAGCTAGCTAGTTTGGCAAAAACATCACCTCGTGAAATACAACAGTTCATGCTTTCATCTCAGTATCGTGCAAACTATATGGGTGGTATAATTTGAGTTATACAAATACTTCAGTCACCAGAATAATAGCCAAAATATCTACTTTGAAGGTTTCCGCCAGTCCCCTGAAGCGGAAGAAATACGTAATGAGAAGGTGGATAAACAAAACAACCAATGAATGGAGTATTCGTCACTAATACGGGGTGCAAACTAGGTCAATGGAAAATGCGAACCGATAAATACTTACAATAACTATACAATAATTGTATAGCAATTCGATTTTAATGCGTCATAATCAATTTCTGGAACGTTGAGATTGATCCAAACTCACGCGCATAAAAAACTCACTCTGGGGGACCAGTCAAGGAATTTAGAACCTACGTGTGAAAGGGTTAAGGATAATGTAGCACTGTTGGAGGTCAAGACTAGGAACCGTGACATTCTAGACGCTTTCACCTTGAGACGATACAACACTCAGCTGTGGCTGACATGGGTGATGTTTTCTCTCACTTAACCCAGCATGGCAGAGCGGTCAGCTGCCTACCTGGTGATAAATAGACCGGGGACCAACCAGGTTACTATAAGAAGTTGTTCAAGGCCAACGATTTCTAAGAATATCCGCAAGACGTTCCCGTTGCTGAAGTGTTTTTGTTCCCAGGTACTTAACTGTCTCACTCCTATGTGTGTTCACATGAGAGTAGAAACTAAGCTGGCCTCCTCACTGAAAAACACTGTCTCATGGTTAGACCCTACCGATTTGTGTTACAGAAACACACTTTTCAACCAGGAGAAAAGGATGAAAGTTGTTGAGAATTCAGATGACGTCGTATTGAAAATGCAGACTGTTACAAATCAAGATGAATAGTAATAATATACTCACATGTACTGTCCTAATGTTCCATGCGCAGGGGGTAGTTGTGAGCCTCCAACCCTGCAATAGTCATCCACCTGTGCTTACTATAAAGCACACTCATGGAGGACTCTAGTCAGTGTGTAAACAGAGCACATACCCAAGTTTAATTTCATTTTATCGGATAACATCATTTTTCTAGAAGGCGAAATGGGGTTGAAACACAATGCTATCCACGCAATGCTAGCTAACCCTCACCTAGCACCATTTGAATTGGTCAACAAACCTTGTGAACAACAGACTTGGACTCTGATAGATCATCTAATGGTAATCCACAAAGTCAAAGCTGTTGACTACATTAAGGATGATTCAGAGGCGTCAATTGTGAATATGGCCAGGAGGCTGGCGTCTCATTACAAATGGGAAGATTCAGGCAGTCGGTGTGTAGTGCTTGTGAAGGATGGAGCAGCAGCTCCGAAGCCGGCTGTGACAGAGGTCAGACAGAAGCAAGACCCTGAGCCTCATATAAAGTTCTGCCGACGTAATCTGTGCGCCATTGAATACACCATGATGAAGATGTTGGCTGGCATGGGTATGAAAAACAAGCTGTTTCTAGTAACCGGGTCAAACGGAGACTCAGTAGAGGATGATATAGTCGAGGGAAACTTGATCAATAACCTGGTGTCGTTTCACCAAAAGTACTTGGACTGCCAGGAGTGTAAGGACGAAAGCGTAATTGTGACGACACCTGAAGATATGAAACCTCTTGAGTGTGACACACCCGACGGTTGCCATACCGGCTCCATAGAAAGACCTGCCGGATTCAAGGGTGTATTCGTGGCGACTTTTGCGAATCCTGAGACTGTAGAAGTTTCTACATTGAGGGACGCCTGTCTGCAATGTAAGAATGTAGAAGCTGACATGTTACTCGTGGAGTTGGCAAACCTTCTGGAAGGTAGCGTGACAGTTTGTTCCGGAGACTCAGACGCTGTGGCAGTGCTGATGGCTTGTGGACGCGAGGGTATTACTTTGAGACTAGAAAACAAGAGCTACTACGAAGATCTAGACATGTACATGTCGACCTTTGGGGATAATGTATTCGATAGTCCTGAAAACCGGTCGTCCGAGTTTCCATTTAAGGAGATGACTTTAACTGACGATAGATTCCGAATGATGTGCGACATCACAGCTGAGGACGAACATCTGCTGCAGACGGCTCGAAAGCAACACGACTCATTCGAGGTCATTTTGGATAAACACGCCAAGGTCGACTTTAAAGAGAAGGCAATTAGGTTCTTATACCTAAGCGGGATCAGAGGCTCTGTGTATTCCACCTTCCTAGCTAAGTTTTTCAAGTTGAATGTCTGGAATATATTGGAGGATTGGGGAGTCGTCGAAGGTTGTGTCAGTAACAATACAGTTGGTCAAATATTCAAAACACTAGACCTTACATCTGACAAGAGTGTGCTTTCAGGGTATGATTCGAATGAACCTCCGTCCACTGGTACGAAGAGGAAGATGTCATGTCTAGAGGAGAAGGTCGCCACTGAGCTTAACCTAGACAACAGCAGAGAACATGGGGTTGTCAACAATAAGAAGATGAAGATGTCATGTCTGGAGGAGAAGGCAGCCACTGAGTTTAACCTAGACAACAGCACAGAAAATGGGGTTGTCAACAACAAAAAAGTCATGGATGGCCTCAAACGGTTAAGTACTGCGTACAGGAGGGGGATGGTGCCACAGGGTAGTTATGGACGTTTTTTGAAGTTGAAACAAGCCGGACGGCATTTTTTCATGCAAATTAAAGGAAATATAACACGAAATGAGACGGAGCAAATGGAAAAGGTGTTTTTCATGGCACTATGTGGGACAGATTATAACTATATTCCGAAAATGCTGGGGATTAAGAAATTGATGACCGGAGTGGTAACCAACTACAAGTGTTTTTCGTCATGGTGTAAAAAGATGAAGAGTCTTCTCTGGAATGTAAGAGGTTGCTCATGTCCAAAATGCAACGATTATCACAAAATCGGCCTGGAGTTGGCCGATTTTACAACTGTCGCAGTGAAGACCCAAGCTGAACACTGGACTGCGGCAGATTGTGAATTGATGGTCAAGACAATGAAGTACACCTGTCAAATGTGGAAGCTGAAGTGTCCGAGACCGGGATTAGAATATGGGTTATGTGTGCGTGATGGTGTTGTAAAATTCATCGACAAGTCCTCACTTGGCGACTCCTCGGGGACGTGTGATGTAATCTAACGTATGATCTGGAAATTGTAGCATGACATACTAATGTTCACATTTTATATATGCAAGATTATGAAACACAAATTCTACAGAATTGTGATTTCTATAAAGTGTGTTGTGTATAATAAAGTTTATAATCACAACTGTCTGAGAATTTGTCATATACCACGTTTACACATATCACTTTAAACTCGGCATCCATCATGTCTTGTTACCTCCCAAGGATCCTCATTTTAAAATGTACATTTCATTGAGGATGTTATCTATTATATCTTTCTAGATCATTGAATCGCTTAGGACATCTGAGCTGTAAATTCCATGTTCATAAGCCTCATCAGTGAAGAGTCTGGGTTTTTATAAATTGGTAGATACCTATAATATCACTTTGCCCCTGAAAAGTCACAACTTCTCATGTATCATATTCACTTGTACATTTCCACCCAGATATTCAAAGTGGTACACTACAGGTTTATATAAAGAATCTGTATAAAAATACGTCTCCCCTGAACCAGGTTTCTTGATGTGCAATTCTATAAAATGTTTGTAGCTATCGACGACACGGTCGGATTTCCAGTACAGCATACGCACAGAGTCATGTTCTTTCAGCAAAAACCTCTTTTGATTCGAACCGTTGATTTTGATCCAAGTTAACACCAATTCAATCGTCTCTGAAACCTCCAAATTGACCCAGGTTCCGTCGGCTGCAATCTCAATGATACTGGATTTAGACATGGTTTTATATGTTGGACGGTGAGCCTCTGATGCGGTTAGCTTACATTTCGAATCGTGAGCAGAGTTGATGTAAGAAAGTTCCTATTAAGGCAAACGGTCGTTTGCACTTGCAAGTGTGCAATATGCCAACTTATAGTGTTCCATGGCTAACCAAATTAAACGGAGTCCATGGTTGGAGAGTCCATGGTTTGAGAAATGGTATCACGAGCCATTTACTCGTTTGTATGATCGTCCGTATTATACATAGGCCTACTGACACTAGTGTAAGATAGAAAATGGGAGAGATGTGCAATGATTTTGAGGTGTTAATTCTGAACTATATGGCAGCAATGACTAGCATATATTTGACCTGCCTACTACTGTAACTTGACACAGCAGACGGTTATTTCATATAAGACACACACACACCATTTTAATGAAGTGCATTGAGGCAATCATGGTGAGCAAATCTTAACCATTCAGTTATAAAACACTCATCTTGTCTGTCAATAAAGGGAATGGTAAGACAAGTTCAAGCCAAAATCAACGCATTTATTACAGAGCATTCAAGAAAGACCTGTGTGATTGTTTAACAATTTTGTTTAATACCACTTGAACAAATCTATACACTTTTAAAATTAAACCAATACAACATGCTTTGTGAGTTTCAGGTACATTCAACAATTTTGTTCAATAAAGCAACATTGTTTCGGAGATATGCTGTCTTTATTCATATACATTAGAAATGTCATTTAGCGTCGAAAGCTTCCCTTTTCACCCATAGTAGAAGTCGTACCAATCCTTTAAGGACATATGATTCTTCAACATGAAATTCAACCGGGTTCTCCTAACCAACACATCCGTGCTCAACTGTGTAAAAGTGGCATGACTGTAGATTTCTTCTTCATCAAATTCTTCCTCACGACGCAGACCGTTGGTGATTTTGGTATAAATGGCCGAGAGGGTTAATCCGTAGATTAGTGTAAGGGACAAACAACCGGTGATTTCACCTATATTGTCAGAGGGACTCTCGATTAATACTTTGATATGAGGTGTATTTTCGTCTATGATGGCGATGTTGTCAGCGTACTCACTCATTGTCTGGTAAATGTATTTCATCAACACATATGGGATTACAATACCCCCCGTGTAAATATGCCTAGGAGGAAAATGTGCACAGTTGAGGTCCTCAAAGCCTCTATCGGAGGCCATCTCCAGAGTGAAAAGTTTGAAAATGTCAAGGTTGTCAAGGGAAGCGGATCGTAAGAGTGCTAGGATATTTCTTAGAGCCTCGTAATCCTTGTCAATGTCGGGTCGCGGGGAAGGTATGCAAACGTAGCTGTCGGCACACTGAGGGAAATTGAACGACTGTAATCCACTTGGTCCTTTCACGACTCAAGCAAGTCTGATTCCTGAACACATGTCACATGTGAATTCAAACTCCCCTCGGGTAGAGGCGATTATCTTGTCAAAAGCCCCTCTGGCTCTGTCTGAGGCCCACAGGCTGTTTGACATCATGAAAGCCAAGACGTTGGCAAAAGCCTGTCTGTGCTCGACGTCGTAAACCGATGGGTTGCGTTTGAAAGGTACGACATCGGTGCCTGCTATCTTCATATAGGATCCACCGTTAATGTCGACATGCCACTCTGAAGAAAGCTTACACAGGTCGTTGGTCAGGACCCTTTTTGTGTTATCGTTGATGACTGTAAACATCACTGGTATTGTCTCCAAGCCACCTTGCTTGTAGGCGTTAATCCGCATGTTATCAATGACAAACAGAGTACTGTATTCTCCGAACGGTATGATGTCACAAGTTAAGTTTAAACATTGCAGGCTGATGAGCCTGACCAAGCTTGTTCATCGTATGGGAGAAGACGTAGTCCTTTTGACTGAAAGACATCTTGGACAATGGAACAGAGACTAGGACCAAGAATGTGTATTCACTGGAGTTTTTATCCAATGTATGGATACAGAATCGTATATATACGGTATGTTTCAGTTCAATTCAAGTTCGACAAGAATAATGGTGTGGAGTCATGTGGAATGTAAAAACTCAAACTTAGGCTTGATACAGCCACCGGCTTTCGGTGATACACTGCCCCATCTTTCTCCTCTTGTCTTGGCCATAGACGTGCTGCACAAGATCATCAGGTGAGACGTTGTCAGCGGTCAGAAGTCTGTAGAATTTTTTACCTGTGCAATGATAGGTAACCTTCCTGCCATCATCTGTAGACAGTTTCCTCTTGCCTGGATTGTCGAGGTGCTTGGCTTCGATGCTTTTGAGCCACTTCTTATCTCTGAATGTCTCTAGCCACCTTCCCATTAGGTTTGCATCCTCACAAGAGTAAGGCATGATACAAAGAACAGACTCGGGATACATGACGGCCCCCGAACTAAATACTTCGGGAGTGTGTATTTGCAACACGATCACCGCCTGACACAGAAGACTAGCCAAGTCAACCAAACGTCTCTCACATATTTCGCTTCTTGCTATAGAAAGTCTACCAGTAGAGGATTCTATCCCAGCGTCTGTCAAGATGACACTTGGCAACGAAAGTGGAATGTCGGTGTCCGAGCAGGGAGGGGTGGATGAGTCGTCTCTAAGTACCACAATACCTTCAGAGATGGCTTTACTGAGCTTTTTTCCAAGTAACACACTTTAGCGTCTTGTAAACATCACTGGGTCGTAGGGACATGTCTTCAACTATGACCTTGCGACAAACTTCGAGTTTCTCACCCGGCATACGTGTCACAGTCTCTCGGTTTGTCCTCAAGTGCTCAAACTCCCGAATCCCACAGGCCAGTATCATATGTTCAGGGCAATTATACATTACAGAGTTGAAAGCACTGGTTGCTCTCTTCGACCTCTCTCTGACAGAGGATATTGTGGTTAGCAGATGCTGTTTACAATCATCTAGACAGTGTGGCACCAACGCAGGGCTGTACATGTGGCAAGGTAGACAGTAGTCTATAATGCAATGAGCAACAAGTTTTCCGGAGACGTTGACCAAGGTGGAGTCTGCCTGGTAAGATATCAACACTCTAGAGTTGGCAAAACATTTGTTGGGCTGGTCTGGGCGAGATACGAGACCTGTCTGAAAGGAGGAGTCGATCAAGGGTTCGTCTTGTCTTTCGCAATGATCACCAGACCCGTCATCACCGTCCTGGCATAATGCACTGTCACCGTTGCACCTCTTATCGTCTTCAGAGACGTTACCGGATCCACAGAGGTTAGCCTCACATTTGAGTGAGCCTCCAAACATAGCAGTGACGCACCCTGTCTCAGCCTGAAGGTTCAACGGGTATCTGTGAAAAGCATCCTCGCAAGGGTTACATTTGTAATACTCATAACACTTCACAGGTGTGATGGAAAGTCCTGTGATCGGCTTTAACCACGTCTTTACAATTTCAACATAGGTAGTTTTGACACTGGCGTTGGACACTTTCAACCGATCCAGTGTTTGTTGACCAAAGTGCTTGTTCTTCGAAGATTTAATGAGACTACTCCAAGGAAAAAAGCCTGCTCCCATCTTGGACGCGATGATCTCAGATGCTTTACATGTGAGTAGGTCTCTGAGAATGGATTTTTTGCGTGAAAACATATGGTTCATGCAATATTTCTGGTCCTTGTAAAGCGTTCTCACTGTAAGGGTAGCATCAGACACTGATTTATGGTCGTGCACGGGGGTCAACGTTGTGGAGACAGCAGAGAAACCCGAGTCCAGTTGTAACGTTAGGACATCTTCCACTCTACAAGGGGTGAGAATGGAACTAGCTTGATGTAACTCTAGCCACCTACCAAGGTCATCCACGAGGAGTTCCCTATCCGTGTACAATATTGCATCTCCTCGCTTTAGCTGATGCCAGGGACATGTTGAAAAACATGAGACGTTGTCAGTCGCCAGTTTGATGCAGTCTCCCCTCATGACACACGCTATGAAAGTGTCGGTCACAGCGGAATCACAAGGTGTGCGAATGTTTTTGAAAGCTGACAACCCCCTGACCTTGACGGAGACTGACGAAAGACTCCCTTTGTTGTCTAGGTTATGAGTGAGAGCAACGTATGTCTTCTTGTTTACGTGGCAATATATGGAGCTGCTGTTCTCATATTCCAGCTTAACTCTCCTGTCTCTAACGAAGGGTCCGGTGACATCTACAAATTCTTCAGACCCAGGGACTCTAGCCCCATAGACGGGATATCCTTCCTTGGTGAATCTCCCACTTGGGTCTCTGACTATATTTTGGTGTGTGTTACCTCTGCCTATCAAATACATCCTCTTAAGAGTGTCCTCCACCAAGGCTGTGTGTACGTGGTTCAGAAACCCAGGCACCTGTGCGCCAGCCTGTTCAAACTTGTCAGCCAAAGCCTTTCTGGCCTTATAGGCGAAGCTCTTAAGGTGTTCGTTTTCAGGTCCAGGGTCAGCTGTGTCTTTTTTGTGGAAGTCTACATCGCTAACATAGTTTTCAGGACGCCCCCCGGATGTGTAGCCAACGGAGACCATGACACTGTCAGTGTCTCCGTAGACTACGGGGGATCTACAGTTAGGTCGATAAGTATTTGGACATTGACACAATTTTCATCATGTTGGCTCTGTATACCACCACAATGGATTTGAAATGAAACAATCAAGATGTGCTTTAAGTGCAGACTTTCAGCTTTAATTTCAGGGTATTTACATCCAAATCAGGTGAACGGTGTAGGAATTACAACACATTTTATATGTGGCCCCCCCCTTTTTAAGGGACCAAAAGTAATTGGACAAACTAACATAATCATAAATCTAATTGTCACTTTTAATACTTGGTTGCAAATCCTTTGCAGTCAATGACAGCCTGAAGTCTGGAACCCATAGACATCACCAGACGCTGGGTTTCGTCCCTGGTGATGCTCTGCCAGGCCTCTACTGCAACTGTCTTCAGTTCCTGCTTGTTCTTGGGGCATTTTCCCTTCAGTTTTGTCTTTAGCAAGTGAAATGCATGCTCAATTGGATTTAGGTCAGGTGATTGACTTGGCCATTGCAGAACATTCCACTTCTTTGCCTTAAAAAACTCTTTGGTTGCTTTCGCAGTATGCTTCGGGTCATTGTCCATCTGCACTGTGAAGCGCCGTCCTATGAGTTCTGAAGCATTTGGCTGAATCTGAGCAGATAATATTGCCAGAAACACTTCAGAATTCATCCTACTGCTTTTGTCAGCAGTCACATCATCGATAAATACAAGGGAACCAGTTCCATTGGCAGCCATACATGCCCACGCCATAACACTACCTCCACCATACTTCACTGATGAGGTGGTATGCTTTGGATCATGAGCAGTTCCTTCCCTTCTCTTCCCATAATTCTGGTACAAGTTGATCTTGGTCTCATCTGTCCATAGGATGTTGTTCCAGAACTGTACAGGCTCTTTTAGATGTTTTTTGGCAAACTCTAATCTGGTCTTCCTGTTTTTGAGACTCACCAATGGTTTACATCTTGTGGTGAACCCTCTGTATTTACTCTGGTGAAGTCTTCTCTTAATTTTTGACTTTGACACAGATACGCCTACCTCCTGGAGAGTGTTCTTGATCTGGCCAACTGTTGTGAAGGGGTTTTTCTTCACCAGGGAAATAATTCTTCTGTCATCCACCACAGTTGTTTTCCGTGGTCTTCCGGGTCTTTTGGTGTTGCTGAGCTCACCAGTGCGTTCTTTCTTTTTAAGAATGTACCAAACAGTTGATTGAGCCACACCTAATGTTTTTGCTATCTCTCTGATAGGTTTGTTTTGATTTTTCAGCCTAACGATGGCTTGCTTCACTGATGGTGACAGCTCTTTGGACTTCATATTGAGAGTTGACAGCAACAGATTCCAAACACAAATACCATACTTGAAATGAACTCTAGACCTTTTATCTGCTCCTTGTCAATGAAATAACGAACTCCCATGAGGGAATAACATACACCTGGCCATGGAACAGGTGAGCAGCCAATTGTCCAATTACTTTTGGTCCCTTAAAAAGGGGGGGGGCACATATAAAATGTATTGTAATTCCTACACCGTTCACCTGATTTGGATGTAAATACCCTGAAATTAAAGCTGAAAGTCTGCACTTAAAACACATCTTGATTTTTTCATTTCAAATCCATTGTGGTGGTATACAGAGCCAAAATGATGAAAATTGTGTCAATGTCCAAATACTTATGCACCTAACTGTATGTCGGTAAAAAGTAGACACGCAGCTATTCACCACCGACATCTGTTGTCTACCGTGACCAGATATAATAGGCCCGCAGGGCTAAGGAGCCGTCCCATAGAAGGAGTTGGCTAGGATTTTACACTCACCCTCTTGCGTAGTGTAGTATACCCGATCAACCTCACTGATGTCAGGGTTTTTGAGTTTCCTTTTAAACTCAGCTCGTTGATTAAGATAGTATTCGACCGAGGAAGATAATACGGCTGGTACACGAACAAAGGCTCCTTGGGCCTGGTCGTACTTGAGAAGGAGGGATGAGTATTCAAAACCCTCAGCTTCCCAGTTGTAACACACCCACCCGGACAGATCGTGAGGAAAGTTCACAGGAGGCCAGGGGATGGTGGTCTCAGGTGAGATATTGAGAGTACACATGATGGATGGATACATGCCAGAGAAGTCAAACGAAAGCTCCAACCCCATACTGGGTCCGGAGTAGTGTAGGCCGGTGAGGGGGTCAAAGACAGCACCTCCTTTCCACTCAGAGTTGTACTGGGGCTGCCATCGCTGACGACTGTTTAGTTCCATACCCACAGGTCCAGCTTTGACTTTGAGGCTATCAAGTCTAAACTTTAGCTGTGGGATTTGAACAGAATGGATACTCTGCACGAAACCTCCAAAGTTAGCTCCTCTTCCATGTACAACAACGTCTATATTGAGAGTCGTCCTACATCGATGGAAAAGAGACGATACAGGGTTCAGCACTTTAGCCAACCTGGCGCAAAGTTGAGAATCGACCAAGTTATAGATGAGCACGGCAAAGAGACTTTTCCCTCCCATTGTAATCATCTTGTCCATTTTAGAGTAACTGACATCTGCCACCTTGCACAGTTTTCTGGCGTCCTTTGGAGGTTTTTTGTGCAGCTCCCTAACCTTTGTTATTACAAAAGGTGTCACGTTGTTCAACTTCATGCTAGTGCATGCAAACTTAATCTCTTGAGTTCCCACCACCCTATAGAGATCTATGATGTTCATGCCACAGCTATTCATCTTGAAGTGTCCCAATTTCGCCTTCCCACGTGGTCAGATATCAGCCAGAGTTTGTAGTCGGTTAAGGTTGCGCTCTGTAACACCGAACCTATACTATTGAGCATGTCCTTGTACATTTCCAGGTAACGCACGTTTTCGAATTGGAAGAAAGGTAACACATCATCTGCCATGGCCCTGGTTACAAAGAGTCCATGCCTGGCTCGTAATAATGAGGAGCATCGTTTTTGGGTAGTGATGAAGAAAGTGTTTTGTCCGTCTCTTCAAAAACGGAGTGACTAAGTTCAGTTGAGTTCTGGATTTTAACCCTTGTGTTATCTTCGGGTCATTCTGACCCATCAGTCATTGTGACCCACCTTCGTATTGCGACAGATTTACCGCATACAAAGACAAAGTGAAGCATTTTCTTTTAACAGCTAGGCTGTCTCAGACCCCCCACATTGCAAAGGTTAAAAGAAAATTATTTTAATTTGTTTTTGTATTGGGTAAAATTGGGTAAACACAACGATGGTTCGTTATGAACCTTTGGGTCATGTGACCCGAAGGCAGCACGAGGGTTAATAAGTATTATCAATCTGCAGATTGGGAGAGAAAACCAGACCTCTGACAATAAATGACCACACAACACCAGGCTTAGGTCTCAATCATGTCTCTCCCAGCTCTGAAAGCCGGAGGACCATCTTTTATAGGGCACAGGAATGTAAACATAGATAGTGACAGTCAGGCAGTAATGACGTTACAACAGTCTCAGAGGAAGAGATTCACAGCTCCCAACACATGACCACTCAGACTAGAGAGATCATAGTTGGTGCTCTCCTTGTAGTCATGACCAAGGACGTTTACCCAGTACTTTCTCCTGATCACGAACATCTATTAACCCTGACACATAGACACCATCTACTCTTATTAATAGCAAGCTTACATGAGAACATACTAACTAGTATCCAATGACTAGTTATATTGATTAGTGAATAATGTAAGCACACCGGAAATCGCAATTTCTTCCACAGTCCCCCCCTTTTGACGTTTAACGTCAACACAACAACCATTCATCAATTGTTTATCTGGGGCCTGCTGTAGTGCCTTACATTTCACAAGTTTCATACCATTTAAAAACCTTAACAATCAAACAATACAGTATCTGTAACTACTCAGCACAGCATACATGATTATAGGATTTGAAGAAATATTAGGTAGTACCCAATCACAGGTGAAAAGGTACAAAGTCATTGAAGTGAATAGCTTTTTGCTTAGTTTATCAATAGTTCTAGAAACATAGGCATATTTCTCTGCTGGACATACCCACTGGTCATGCTCTCGTGAGCTCAACACATCAGGGTATAGGTCAAACACTGTTCATTAAATTCAGAGTATTTCAAACAGTATAAAAAGTAATAAAGTAACCATCTTTAATTATTGTTAACTGATCTGTGGTCAAGGACAGATCTATTCACATTGCATACAGCATTGTATATCAGTTGGAAAATAGAAGGAGGCAAATGGCCATCTTTATTACATTGGCAAAATAGTCACTTGGTACTTGAGATTACATATCAGACATTTCAGTCATTCCCAGGGCAATAAAGTTATCATCAGTCTTGCTTGCTTTTGTCTGTGGCTTGATTTGGACTACCATAATCTTACTGGCAGCCTTACGAAAACCTACTGCACAGCACTGTACACAGCAGGCAGTACACATCTTCCAAGCGCAAACCACAATCAGCACAACAACGATTAACATGCCCAATCCAGTGATTCCTATTTGAATGATAGTCGAAAAAGAAACCCTGAACAGAGGAGGTCAGTCAGCACAATTCCTAGCTTCAGGTTCCCCCAAAGCTGACATTATGTTTTAATGTAAGCAGCCATACTTATATTGATATTAGCAGATTCATCGTGGATAAAAGTACAACAGTCATGACCTATCACAGCACAGCTACCTCCCTGAGCTGACAACAGATAATCCAGTGCCATACGGTTCTGGAGCACTACCTGCCTCATGGCCTTCATCTCAGACGCAACTGCAGTTAAGGCGTCGGCTGTCTCATTACCAATGGACTCCAACCCTACTGCTAAGCTCCTAATATCTCTAAAGGCAGTGATAACACCATACACAGGGAGAATGGCAACTGAAAACGTGAAAAGTGACTGAGTACTATTGAATCCACGTGATGTGATCCCAGCTTCTTAGCATCTGCATTAATAATACTTCTCTTGTGGCGGTGCCACCAATGTTTGGGAAAGGGGTGCAGGGGCAACCCATCTACAGGTCTGAGGGCTCCTACAATAAACCCAAGGTAACACGTTCCTGACCAGACGGCCGGCAGGAAATAATAGGCACTCTTAACACATACCCACATGGTGCCATTGTTAGCTGCACGACGAGACCAAAATGGTGATGCCCTTATACTTACAGGTCCATCTGCAACAGGCAAATCATGCAACAGGCTGTTAGCATACATACCACAGTGTGGTTACATGTATTTTTACCAAATACCTTCCCATAATTATTTAAACATTTAATCAACCATATACTACATCTTCTGTAGTATGCTAAAAGTGTAGGAATAGCATAGTCAGCAACATCAGGAATTTATGTCACCCGCCCAAATGGTATACAGGACAAGTAACATTGAACTCAGATACAATTGAACTTACAAATCATCCAGTAGAGTGTGAGCATACATAGAAACCGTATCCTTGCATGTATTTTTCACTCTCACTGTACCACTATGCCATACACAAAACAATGCAGGTGGGGCATATTCAAGAGATGACTGACTTGTTCGACAGAACAGTCACATTTGTTACATCCAACCCTACACAAGGCCACTTCTTGACCTTACACATATCAGCCATTGACAGAGGGACAGATATCCCTGGATAACCTCCAGAATGCTTGGGACTCTAACCACAAACCCTGCAAGGTCTGTCCCCTCTAATGCTGCGTCCAGTCATTTTTTCCCGTCCACGGAAAGGTGTTGTTGCACAGATTGTTCTTCATGTGTGCTTTATGATGAATCTCAATGTTCACATCAGTATAATTGGGAGCGTGCAATAGTGACTCTCGGTGTGGCTCATGTATGCGATGTCTGTGGACTCGTGCGTCCAGTATCAGTAAATGTCTGTCAGGTGTGTGCGTCAGTATGTCTGGATCTCATCTCTCATCGTAGCTCCGGCAGCGGCCTCGGTTTCCTTGAAACAGCCGAGGGCCTCCACCACAGTATCCTCTTGTCCCCATTCTGGGTGCTGTCATCTGCTTCATGTAGAGGCCGGAGGAAGACTGAAAGTGTCTTCCCCTCTCCAGGCTCCTCTCTCTGGTTTCCCGTCTGGGTGCTGTCATCTGCTTCATGAATCACACATGGGGGAGAGAGGCATGGTAGCAACAGCAGCCCCTCTCTGTCTTTCTCCTCATGTGACTCACCTTTCGACGTCTTCAACACCTCCGGGTGGGTGCTCTTTGGGACCTCCTTCTCAGCGCCCCTGGATTGGAGTGCTGGATGGCGAGATCCTGGTTTTGGCTCAAATCGGTCAGCTGGACTGGAGCCTGCTCCCGGATCAGCCGCTGCAAACGGGTCTCCACCCCCCTTGGTGTACTCCTGGAGGAGTAACCCAGTGGGGATGAGACAAATGACAAGTTGGAGCAGGCACCATTTGGAGGTGCACCTGCTCCTCCACCGGCCCCTGGCTCTCCGTTGGGACCCTCCACCGTGTTGTTCGGTGGAGGGGCCATTTTGCACTCCGTTGCATGAATCCATGTCGGACGACCTTCCACTTTTACAGCTGTGTGAGTCACCAAGAGAAAACCAGGTATGGACCGGTCCATCTTGGTGAGAGGGCAGTCCTCCGTTTGTGCACTTTCACATAGTCTCCCGGTTGATAGGGATGACATGGCTCCCCAGCGGGCAGCTTTCACCTGTGAATGCACAACCCTGGTTGCTCTAGTTAGGGCAAAACAAAAGTTTAACATTGTATCATCCATCTGGTGGATATCCATCTGTTTCAATGATAGTGGGGGAGAGACAGGCAATTTCATTGGTCTCCCTAAAACTATCTTGTGTGGGGAAAGTCCATTCCTCCTCTGGGCTCATGGCCATATGAGCTAGTGGGAGTGCATCAGGCCATTTTAGGCCAGTCTCTTCACATATCTTGGCTAGTTTGTTTTTCAAAGTTCCATTTTGCCTCTCCACTGCCCCTGCAGACTGTGGGTGGTAGGGACAGTGGAAATGCTGGTTGATCTGGAGCGCTTTACAAAGTTCCTGAACAATTTGACCCGTGAAATGTGAACCTCTATCACTGGACAGTCTTGTGAGGATCCCATATCTACAGACCAAGATTCTAATAATAAGAATCTTGGCTATCGTGGTAGCATCAACTTTCCGACATGGGTAGGCTTCTACCCATTTCGAGATCATGTCAACAATTACAAGTAAATACTCAAAATTACAACACTTGTTGTTGTACAACATTTTGTAAATTAATAAAAGGACCACTTGGTGGTGGGTGGGATCTTCTCTTTGGTCCCTTTTCGGGATTATGCTGCTGGTAAATATGACACTGAGCACAATGTTGCTAAGCCTTTGTGGAAAAAAAACAGGTGCAAACCAATCTGTATTTACTATTGAGACCATACCCCCCTTGCTCGTATGGGCACATCCGTGCGCCATGCGAGCCAACCAAGGGAACAATGCACATGGAATCTTTCGCGCAGCCAACAGATAACCAATCATCCCTCTCAGTGTTATCAGCAGCGGCTCAAAGGTCCGCCACAACATGAAGAGAGGGAGTGCGTGTTTCCGGTTGCTGAGACACAAACAAATAGAGACCTGGGACACATCAGAGGAGTTGGCCGCAGCCTTTGCTGCTAAATCAGCTCTAGCATTTCCTCTTGAAACATCATCTGTATTGTTAGTATGAGCCTCACACTTAGTAACAATAGCTAGCTTTCTCTGTAGTAGTATTGCAGACAACAAATTATCAATCATCTTTCCATTCTTGATTGCTCCACCTGAGGAGTTAATGAAACCTCTTTCCCGCCATATGGCACCAAAATCGTAAGTAACTCCAAATCCATACCTTGAGTCAGTGTGAATATTTACGACCTTGCCTTCTGACAAACAACATGCCCTTGTCAAAGCAAAACTCTGCCTGCTGTGCAGTGCATTGTGGAGACAGTTTACCAGATTTGAATGTCTCACTGTCCGTGCAGACCGCATATCCGGAGTTTAGAGAGCCATCCCATTCTCGGGACAAAGATCCATCTACGTACAACACAAGTTCAGCATTATCCATAGGTTTGTCAAACATATCAGGTCTGGGTGTTAGCACTTTATCGACAACCATCTCACAGTCATGTGGTTCACCATCATCAGGGTTGGGCAACAATGAAGCTGGATTCAATGGGGAGCATCTATGGATTGTAATGTTACTTTTAGTCAACAATTACAGTTCATACTTTGTAGCTCTAGTGGCTGACAGGTGTTGAGTTTTGGTGCGTAACAGAAAAGCACTTACTGCATGAGGAACCATCACTGCCAAGGGCGACCCCAGCACTATATCTGAAGTTGCTTACACACATGTTGCCGCAGCACAGACTGCTCGTAAGCACGGGGGGAAACCTGCTGCCACAGTATCTAAAGAAGAACTCACATAGGCAATAGGCCTCTTAAGATTACCATACTGCTGGGTCAGTACACCCTGGTGTAGTCTGGCAGACCGAGAGCTGGCGCCTGGGCCCAGGCCTGCTTGAGAGATACAAATGATTTATCAGCTTCAGTTTTCCACAACAAATGAGTATCAGTCTCCTTCCTTAAATCAAGGATAGGTCTAGCCAACACAGCATAATCAAGGATCTACTAACGACAATACCCGGCTGAACCTAGAAAAAGACTTGAGTTGTTTTGGTGTTCTAGGCTTCGGTATCCATCGGATGGCCTCCACTCTATCAGGCGTCAATAGATGCTCTGTACCTTTGAGTGTATGGCCCAGATACTTGACCTCCTAAGACCATAACTGCAGTTTTGCCTTTGAGGCCCTGTGGCCCTTCTCAGCCAGTGCCTGTAGCACAGCAATAGTGTCCTGTTGGCAGGAGGCAAGATTCTTAGAACATATCAAAAAGGTCATTAATATACTGCACCAGAGTAGAGCCGTCTGCTAAGGTGAAATCCTGGAGGTCCTCTCGTAATGCTTGACTAAACAACGTAGGTGATTCGGTGTACCCCTGTGGTAGAACTGAAATGTATAGTGGACCTGGCGAAACGTGAATGCAAACAGATACTGGCTCTCTTCTGCAATGGTAACAGAAAAGAAAGCAAACAATAGTCATTCACAGAGCTAGAAAGTAACAGGGTTACTTGCTAAGTATCGTAACAGGGTTAGGCACAACAGGATGTATAACACAGGCATTACCTGCTTATAAACCCATAATAAACTTCCAAGTATGTTATTAGCATTAAAGGATCAAATTGACCTAAAGTCTACCTATGACTCCTTGTTTCAACAAAGCATTAATAACTGGGACAATACCTTTCCCTACTTCTCTATTACTAGCATACTGAGGTACGGTTCTCAAGAGTCGTACTACAAACAATGATAACAACTGGGGTAGCATTCTTAATGCGCCCAATATGATAAGCGTGTGTGGACCACAGTAGCACAGGCCCAGCTTCTAGCAAGGCCACATCTGCGGTCGCTAAAATCTCTGCATTCCACTGCTGGGGGATGTGTATGGGATTGCTAGGCCAAGTGTTCTTTATCCTAAGGAATAGATAAGAAAAAGTCAGTAATGCATTTCATTTCGGTTCAGTTTTCACAACAAATTCCTTTCCAACAGATTTACTTGTTACTTACTTTTACATAGTTGAAAGAAATACATGTTCATCTTTCAAAGATCCATCTATCCACCCATAAGAGCTAACTGACAGTTGTGTCCACAGGAACCCCAGAAACTACCACTATCATCTCATTGATTTGGGTACTGTATACTGTTGAACTGGCTAACCTAGTAGCTCTGGGTCTTACTTGAAAAAGAGAAGCTCTCTGCCTCCCGTATTCTTGATTATTATTATTATTATTTTTAGAGGACTCTAACCTCAAGGATTTGAACCTATTTTTTCTTTACTTTAGAGGACTCTAACCTCAGGGACTCTAACCCTATTTTTTAGAGGACTCTAACCTCAATGATTTGAACCTATTTGTTTTTTTGTTTTTTTAGAAAAAAAATATTATTCTCCGTAAGACATTCATTTGCAATGTCATTAATTTCTCAACTTTCTTTCCTGCATCAATGTACAATTATGTTTGACATAATCTATCATCTTTTCTGTTTGCGATCATACACTTTGCTCCAGTAAAGCAACACCCCTCCAGTATTACTGCCATTAAACACCATCAGAAACCTATGCTTTAAGTTTTCTCAACATACCGGTCTGGAGTTCACCCTCTAAGCCTTGATTCAAATCAATAAAAGTAGGTATGTTGGCATTGATAGCTATATTTGCAAATCTCTTAGAAATGTTGCTGAGTCCTCTCATGTCAGGAAATCCCTTTCCTAGCTCCCTCAGCTCAGTCACTGACCATGGGCGATAAAGGTACATAGGCTGTCATACATCAGGACCTGGATATGCACACATAGGGTTCATTGATACCTGGCGGTTCAACTGACAGGCCTTCCTGGTTAACCTCACCCATCATGTTTTGCTGTGATATAAACCTTCTCTTGTAGGTTCTGTTCTGGCTGCACCTGACCCGCTGCTTCCCCTAATAATGCATTTTCCCTGTCTCTGGCTCTCCTCTGCATAGCCACAGCTATAGCAACAACATCATCTTCATTGTAGGTAAATAGGCTACAAATCTTTGGTAGACTCTCTTGTTTCCCTTGAGAATTAGCGCTACCTTCAGCCTGTTTCACAACTACTGACTTCTCACAATTAGTTTTGGCACTGTTAGTCTGTTCAAGCAACTTCATGTTAACATGTTCGAGCAATGTCTTGAGTTCCCTCACTTTATGACTTTGTTCAGTCTGATCATCTTTTCTCTGTCTCAAGACGCTCCGGGTCATTTCTTGCTTCTCTATCAGAATCCGTTTTAGCTTGATCTGATTGTATTTTCTCAAGATAGACAATGCCACGTCGTCTCGTAGCTTCAGTTAACCATATCATAAACATTGGCCAGCTGACAAATTGTTTACACGTCCGACTTGTTTCCTTGTCTTTCAAAACCGCTTTTAAACTCTCCTATATATATATATTTTTTTACATCAAACGTTCACTCCAGCGGAAAACAATGTCTCGGTCATGATTAATCCACGCATGCCATCTCTCAATGCTTGACACTGCTTGAATTCCATGTAAATCAAATCATATATCGGGCTGGACTAACAACGTCTCTATCGCTCCTGTACTGGAAGCTAGATTACCCATACTGAATTACAAAGTATCTGTAACAAATCTCATAACGGTAGGCTCTTATGATTTACTGCAGCAAGAATCACACAGCACTTTAGAATATAGTCACAAAATCACATGGCACTATAAAACAGTCGCACAATCTCATAGCACTGTAAAACGGTCACAATATTGAAGAATAAAAGAATTACAATATCATGTGGTAGTGAACTACAAATATGGCCTTTTTCAAGCCAAACTATCCTCGCCCTCCGGCGCTCGATCATGGGACGCGCCTACAAAGACCCAACTCTTTGGGAACGCGCATACAATAATTTCCTCAACTCCATAAGTAACAAAATAACCACAATTCGTGCTTAAAAGGGACGAGTTAATTTATAAACTGCCAGTCTATATCTTTCCCTTAGTATTTGATTGTGTCCCTCGCTGATAATTAAATGCCAAGCTTGTCAGTTAAAAGCCTAACTGCCCCTTTATATTGTCAAAGTATCCCTAACTTGTTTAAAACCACTTTACCCTTAAAAGTTGGTCTCTCGCATAAAGCCTGTGACCCTGATACATTATGACCGCCCACCTACTGTGCTTGGTCTTAAGAAAAGCCCAAAACAAAACTTAATACAGTTACAATTCAAACCAAAATAAAAGTCCCACTAAGATCTCTGTTCAAAAGAGAAAAGCCCAACACAAAACTTATTACAGTTACAATTCAACTTAATACAATTCAAACCAACATAAGATGTCTGTTCAACTAAAGTTTTCAGCTGTAAACGTGCATTTTAAAAGAAACACATACCTTTCCTTGTTTGGTTCACCCCTGGTCTGCATCTGTAAAACCATACTCTCTGTTATCAGATCCTTTCCCCCAGATCAAGAGTATGGGACGTATTCTCTTAACAGATCCTTTGCCTCAGATCAAGAACACAGATTGTTTTACATACTTTTTCAATACGTCACACGACCAGAGTTCTTGTACGCTATCAGAGTTTGCCAACTCTGACCAAGACAAAGTAAAAATAGCAAGTCAATTAATGACCCAAATTTACTAAACCAAAACTCTAATATTATCTTCCTCCTGTTGAGGCCTAGCAGACTCTGGTCTGCTAAGACCAGGCTCCCAACTGAACGTCACAATAAAAGGTTCTTAAATTGTTTACGTTACCAGCATCGCAGAGGGACAGCAGGCGCACCAAGCATAAAGCAGTCCGTGAATGGGGTTTTGGAAAAGGATCCCCTTACCATTTAGTTTTGTGCACCACGGGTTCTGCTTTATACTGGTGCTGCCGTGGGTCTCTCCTGGATCTGGTTCTGCAATCCTGCTGCTCGACAACGCCAATTGATGAAGAAAGTGTTTTGTCCGTCTCTTCATAAACGGAGTGACTAAGTTCAGTTGAGTTCTGGATTTTAATAAGTATTATCAATCTGAAGATTGGGAGAGAAAACCAGACCTCTGACAATAAATGACCACACAACACCAGGCTTAGGTCTCAATCATGTCTCTCCCAGCTCTGAAAGCCGGAGGACCATCTTTTATAGGGCACAGGAATGTAAACATAGATAGTGACAGTCAGGCAGTAATGACGTTACAACAGTCTCAGAGGAAGAGATTCACAGCTCCCAACACATGACCACTCAGACTAGAGAGATCATAGTTGGCGCTCTCCTTGTAGTCATGACCAAGGACGTTTACCCAGTACTTTCTCCTGATCACGAACATCTATTAACCCTGACACATAGACACCATCTACTCTTATTAATAGCAAGCTTACATGAGAACATACTAACTAGTATCCAATGACTAGTTATATTGATTAGTGAATAATGTAAGCACACCGGAAATCGCAATTTCTTCCACAGTCGCACTGTCGCAGAGTTTGGTGTAATCCGAGTCAGCGTAGAAATGAACACGCTGTTCAATTACCCGCACGTCAAATTCGGCATTGAACACATAGAGAAGTTCTACACCGTGGTCATACAAGAGTCGGATAGTTGTCTCCAGAAGTCTGAGCTCTCCAGAACAGGGGTAAAACAAAATCCGTTTGACATCTTCTATACCGACTCCCTTGGCCAATTCGTAATCAGCTTCTAGGTTACGATTTTGTGTTACCTTACATTTGTTATAGAGAACTATCAGGGCCTTTCTGTGGTGGTTGGGTGACGTCTTGGGTATATGAGAGTTGAGAATTACGAGAGACACACACGTTATCTTGTGTTGCTGGCCTGGCATATCGGGTGACAAAGTAGGGATGGTGACATTTCTACTCTCTTTCGGGAATTGCTTCCTGCCGACGTTTAGCCTCTGAACCAGCTTGGTTCTATATTCTATCATATCCGCAACCTTACTCTGGGTGCAGTATGGGAACTTGTAGGCAAACGATTTGCATATTAGAGACTTATCCTGGTGGCATTTGTCAAAGACGGTCTCAATGTCCAGACACGCTGCCTTGTAGAAATATGGCATATGTTTACTGTCAAACAGCTTAGTCTCAACCACTGACTTGTCGTGATCGTAGATCAGTTCAGAGGCTGACAGTGCCCCGTTCAGCTTGTTTGTAGGTAGGAAATACATCCTGCCAAACATAACACTGGAGCATAAAGCAGGCGTGTTACCATCTTGAGAAATGTAGTATCCCTTATCGGGACAAAAGTCTCCGAAAGTCAGCGCTCCTCTTACAGTTTCTACGTACTTTTTGGCCAAAGAAATGCATTTGTGCATTTACTTTTCGTTTAATGTCATCGTGAAAAACGTGGATGTTCACCGGATCGGCAGCAAAATGTTGGGACCACTTTTTATGTACAACTTCCCACGTCTCTTCCTCGCCGTCTTGGTCTAGAATCAGGTCTAGGTCGTAACCCACAACAGGAGATATTTCAGTAACTTTTAAATGTACTGTGGTGTAGATGTTAGCATGTCGGCCCTGCACCACCAAACCTCTGCACAAGAGAGCCTCTTCTTGCTTGTGAAAGAGGATGGATTTTAATATCACCCGACAAGATCATGTTCAACTTCAGGGTGGACGACTCTGCATTGAGGGTAGATATCAGGAAAGAAATCCACAAACGGCACTGCTTTCTGCATGATTCCAAATCGGTAAACTTGGGAGTTTTCTCCAAAATGTTTGTATATCAAATGTACACTCTTGTATGTGTAGCAAACATCCAAGCCTGAAACCGATTCATCTGGATGAACAGGTTCGAGTCATGGGAAGAATCTACGTGTATATATACATCATCAAAAAAAATAGGGAGGAAGTCTCCAACCTTGACGGATATGTCCAGCTGTCATATAAGGGGTGTAGCTTAAAACCCCTCTTTCAAGGAATGACACTCAGTCTAACATGCATGTCTAAGGGTTAGGGAGGAATGACACTGTGCTCGTTTCGTAAGAGCGAAGAATCCCCACTTGCTAGTCATGGCAAATAAGAAAGGAAAGACTGTGTTAGTCGAATGTAACATACTGCCTCATAGAGAAGCGGATACCTCTGTGTTAGAAACCATAAGACTACCGTCCAATAGAAAAGCGTTATTCCTTGCAGTTGGAACAGATGTATTGTACGACAAACTGTCTGAAGAGTTGTCCTTCAGCGCGTTGTCGCCAAACGACAGGGCAACGTTTCAATTTCTCCTATACCTGACATATTGCTGCAAAGGGGTATTTCTCCAAGTGACTTTGGAGCATCCAGATTTTCGTAGCATGTCACCTCCCATCAGAGAAGACTTTGCTCACGGGCGTTTATTCTGTTTCGTTCTGGACATGAGTAGTGAAGATTCAGTTGACACGGATGACCTAGCATCTAGCCACGGTTTACAAGCCAGACAGCCGACAGACTCCTATGACGGTGTGTCCAATAGCCAGCTGCTCAGTCTCATACACAGTGTAAACATGGATGTATTCAGAAGAGACGACTCTGAGGATGCTGACAGCGTAGCGTCGTCAACAGATTTGACAATGATTGAACTACAGGAGGAGGCTTTCAACGCCTTTATGCGACTGCAATTGGTTAGACAAAAGGCGTCATCCCTAAATAACGCAATGATAGTCATGCGAGACAATAAGGGAGAGCTGTCTTCTATCTTTGATTGGGTGGACATCCACAACGACACACTTAATTCTAACAAAGTCGACAAGAAGAAAGTCAAGGACCTACAGGGTTCAATGTATACACCAGCCTGTCAGTCGGGGAGGCAAGTGGTCATGTTACCAGATACTATAATGGATATGAATCTCAAGGTTCTGGAAAACTCCATAGGTAGGCTTACGGACAGTGTTGGCGATGGAGAATGCAAGACACTTCATATCACTCCTCTCCAAACTCACAAGTGCACAATGTGTGAAGCAGAAAGTCATTCGAACTGGATATGACATGACCATGTTGGACGATAAGCAATTTGTGGACAATCTGAAGGCTTTCACAAAAGATCTTGACGGTTGCTCACGACTTGGGGATGTGAACATTAGAGGATGTCCCGGAGAGGGCAAGGGTTACGCTAACAACGTGTTGAACTATCAGTTCAAGAGGGTAAAGGGTTGTATAGAAACACTGACGTCTTTCACCCCGCAAGCTTTCAAGTACAAGCAGAAGAGGAATTCTTGTGTGGTCATGATAGACGATGCTCATATAAGCCACGAGAAGACCCTGAAGAACGTTGATAAGGAGTCTAATGTTATCCCCAATACGTTCAAGAACCTGTTGGACACCAGCATACTGGAGAGTGATGTTGTGATAAGAGACGTAAGCACTGGTAAAGTGGACACCGTCAAGATTCACGCAGTGCACAATTGTGGATTTGTTTGGAACACCAACACACTGGGGTTTGTAAGTGATGCGTGGGCCGACAGATGTGTGATTATGGAATCTGAGTTCCCTGACCATGTGACACGAACACGGAGTACCAAGCAGGTACAGGACATGGTAGAGAAACTGAAAATGGATCAAATAACTGCAGTCTGTCTGTACAGACAAAACCTGATACAGTCCGCTACAATGATTGCAGAGTATGATATCATGCAATTCAGTGTGAGCTTTGACATCGCTAGACACGCTTGTGTAGCTGCCCTATATGCTAGTCACATTGTGTGCACAGGAATCGTCAGCCGCAGGGTTTCCTTCTGCATCAACCAGTTGGTGTTTGCTGAGGCCATGAAGTTGGCCTGTCACTTTGTCTTTGACATATGGATCCCTCCGTGGACCGAGATCCCTGATGAGAAGGCTTGTCCTGACTTGAGGGTTTACATGAAGCAAATGGATGAGAATAGACTGAAAGCTCTGAACAAGTTATCATTCGGTCAGATCTGCTTGGAGACTAACGCTGTATACAAACTTTGCACAGCAGCCTGTCTACCGGACATATGTCCTCAGGTGGTTGACATACAGGGACACTTTGCGTGCAAGGTGCTAGGGTACATCTTGACCCAGATACATGAGCAACGCCCTAAGACCAGTTTGAAAAATGGAAACTTGTGCATTTCAGGTGTAGATGTTATGTTTTTCTCAACGGAAGAGATCAAGGGTGGACACGCTGCAGCACACGAGATGTTGATGTTGTGCTCAACATGTAAAGTCCCACCTCGTGCTGGTAAGATAAAGACCTACAATCTGTGCACTTACAGGTACGCCACCAATACTAACACAACTCATAACAAGAAACTACAGTCGAATCATTACAAGAAAATAGAATCTGTCACCGTTCCACTTGAAGCGGTCTATGACATGCTGGCCCTGTATGCGCCAACGTCTCACACTGTCTTTTGGGAGCATATCTCAGTCGCGATGATGGATGCTTACAAGAATGGAGACTTTCAACAAGTCAATGCATTTGGACAATGTTCTACTGACAGCAGCACTGAGCAGCAGCTCATATTGAGATTCAGATTGGACTTCAACACTGACCCGATTTGCTCTGTGATATTGGAAGCTACATCGGTCATCCAACCCCTTAACGAACTCACTTTCAACAAGTGCCCTCTGGGAGGGGAGACATTTCAATGTTCTGCACCTTTGTATTACGGAGGGGTTATCCGAAGAATGATGTCTCAGAATTCCCCTAAGGAATCGTACGACAAAGGTCACCTGAAAGAATCCAGACTAGGTCCAAAAGGCACCTTCCACGGTCCCAGATTGAGCGTGTATTCAACAGAGTACTCGGGTGTACCCGTGAAAAACGTTAGCTCATTTTGTACTACGCGGACCGTCTATCATCAAGACAAGATATTTCTGAGAGTCAACCGTGATGATCGTGGTCACTTACTTGAACTAGAGGAGGATTGGGAGTGGAAGGATGCGGTTCAGGTATTCAACAATGTTCACAGAGTAGACACATTTTCCGTGGAAATGTTGAAACGTGACTATGCTACTACCATGATGGCCGTAAAGGGAGAGTTGATAACTAAAAGGCCTCGACGGTCAACAAAACTCATTGCCATGATAAAGGCTTTACACGATTCGGATGGACAAGCTGCGCTTGCTATGAGAAAGGGTACGGCGAGGCCAGTAAACAATCCACAAAACCGAAAGACTCAACCTCTCGAAGAGTCGCTCACTACAAGTAGCCAGCGACATAAAAGCAATGGCACTCAACAGTACTCTGTGGATGAGCTTGCGGCAAAAAGGAGAAAAGTCGCCAGGGTGGAAGATCAAGAAAACTGAAGTCTCTAAAGTGACCTCTGAAAGTAATACAATTCTCCATAGGCGCTAATAGCTAGTTCCTCCAACCCACACCCGTCTAAGGTTAAAAGACTGTTCACACCACATCCACCATACTCATGCAAATACTCCTCAAAAAACCCCATCCAACAATACTGATTACAACTATACAGATATTTTTTAACAAGCTTTACCCTTAATGCCCTTTTCTTCACTTCTACATCTATCAATTTTAAACCCCCATTTTTATATTCATTCATTAACACTCTATGCTTAATTTTTGCCTGCTTCCCATCCCACAAGAAATTATCGATAGCCCTGTTTAAATCCTTCACCACCCACAATGGTAAATCCAGTGTAGCCAACACATGGTTCACCTGCGATAAGATCAAACAATTAACGACAATAACCCTTCCCCTCAACCTCCTCCTTTTCCACAAATTTAAACTCTGCTTCACCTTGTTCAGAACCCCTGTCCATGTAACATCTCTTGCCTCATTGGCGTTTACACCTACATTCACCCCCAACACCTTAATCATCTCTTTTGCCACTTTAAACGGTATCTCACATTCCTTCATCACCACATTCCCAATACAAAGAATTTCAGATTTTTCAATGGTCATTTTTGCTCCTGATGCCTTTCCATACACTTCTAATAATTTGATCAACCCTCCTCACACTGTCCAAATTTTTTACTGTTATGTTTGTGTCATCTGCATATTGATGAATTAAACTCCTTTCTCCTCCAGGTATGATGATGCCTTGTATGTACTGATCTTTTTTTAACATTGTGGCCAAAGGTTCTGTTGTTATACTGTATAATAAAGCTGATAATGGACAACCCTGCCTGACTGATCTCCCTAAACTGAAACTGTCTGTCAATACTCCATTGCACTTAACCCTACTCTTTGCACTACTATACAACAACCTAATCCACTTCACAAATCTATCTCCAAAACCAAATTTCTCTAATGTTCTAAACATAAACTCATGCTCCACTCTATCAAAAGCCTTATTGAAATCAACACTCAAAACTATACCCCCCTCTTCTGTCATATGCCTTACCACATCTCTGACTGACCCTATTGTGTCTGCTATATCTCTCCCTGGAATACCATACGCCTGTGTTGCTGAAACAATGGACCCTACTACCGATTTAATTCTATTTGCTAATACCTTTGCTAAAATCTTATAATCCGTATTTAATAAACTAATCCCTCTATAATTCCCTAAATGCATTTGATTCCCCTTTTTCTTATATAAGATAGTGATTAAGCCTGTTGACAAATCCTCACTGACCTGCTCTCTCCTTTCCATTTCTCTGTATACCTTCAACAAAATGGGAGTTAACACCTCACTAAAACATTTATAAAACTCACTTGTTAGGCCATCCGAGCCAGGACTTTTACCAGTCGACAGACTCTTGATGGCTGCTTTTACTTCCAACTCTGACAACTCCATTTCACATACTTCCCTATCACTGTCTGTTAACCTGGCCTCAACTGTCTCTAACACCTTTCTCATACTACCCTGATCCACACCACCTTTCTTAACCCTCGTGCTGCCTTCGGGTCACATGACCCAAAGGTTCATAACGAACCATCGTTGTGTTTACCCAATTTTACCCAATACAAAAACAAATAAAAATAATTTTCTTTTAACCTTCGCAATGTGGGGGGTCTGAGACAGCCCAACGGTTAAAAGAAAATGCTTCACTTTGTTTTTGTATGCGGTAAAGTTGTCGCAACACGACGGTGGGTCACAATGACTGATGGGTCAGAACGACCCGAAGATAACACAAGGGTTAAATAAATTGCTATAAAACCCCTGCACCGCTTCCAACACCCCTACATAATCATTCACTATTTTCCCTTCTTCATTTTCTATTTCCCGTATATACGTTTTGCACTGTTTTTGCTTTTCCAGCCCCAGGAAAAAAGATGTACATTTTTCCCCTTCCACCACATATTGAGCCCTGCTCCTAATTATTGCCCCTTGACATCTGTCTTTCTCATAAGCTTCTAATTCCCCTTTGATTTTTATGTATGCCCCAATACCTCTGTTTGGATTTTCATCCATTAGTGTTAATTCCTCCACCATTCTTTCTCTCAGCACACATTCCTTTCTCTTTCTCACTCGGTTCCTGTTTTGACAATACCTTATACTTAGGTTTTTCACCAATTTTTTAACACCTTCCCACCAACCACACACATCCACTTTGTACCTCTCACACATAATTTGCTCACTAACACACTCCTTCACCTTCTCCTTAGATTCTGTCTCAGACATCACACTTGCATTCAAATACCAAACTCCACCCCCTTTCCCTCTTTGTCTGTCCCCTAAATGAAATGTGATTGCTGCATGATCGCTATATCCAGTAAATTTATACTGTATCTTGTTTACTTTATTTGCTATATCTTGAAACGCCAAACATAAATCTATCCTGCTTGGTTTTAAAACTCCCTTCACTATCAACCTCCTAGAAAATTCTCTTTTGTTTGCATTACCCATCCTCCATACATCAATCAAATCATTGTCTCTCATCATCTTTAAAAAACTGGTCCGTGCTGCATCTTGTCGAAACTTATCAACCCTATAGACGTCCAACTTGGTACAGAACACATTGAAATCTCCCACCAGAATACAATTCCCTGAGCAGAGTAGCCCCAAGGAAACAAAGAAAACTGTTTTTTCGCTTCCTCTATTAGGTGCATAGACATTAATTAATCGAAATGTTACATTATTTATATCAAACTCTATAACTATTACCCTCCCTTTCCCATCATTAAATATTTCCTTCACATTTTCCAACACATTTTCTTTTATAAGTATGGCCACCCCACATGATCTGTCTGTTCCACAGTTCACAAACAACATCCCCCTCCATCTTTTTTTGATTTCTGGTATTTTAGCTTGTGCCCATTTTGTTTCCTGCAGTAACAAAATGTCAGATGTAAAATTGACCAACACTTCCTCTAACTTTGTCATCTTATTTAACCCGTTTACATTTATTGAGGTGAGTGTAACCATTGAAACCAGACAGAAAAGAATGTGTTCTACAGTAAGCATCATTTTGCCTTCCCTTTCTTCCTTTGATTTTGTTTCCTTACACCAGCCAATTTGCTGGGTCTGTTCAGGAGTGCCCTCTTCCTCCCTCCTGCTACACCCAAATAATCCTCCTCTGACTCATCACCTTCAGACATTGCGGGGGGGTCACTTGCAGGTCCTTCTCCCTGCTGGCTGGATATACTCTCTGCAGTCTCCGCCTGCTGCCTCTCAATCTCCATGGCTGCACTCCTCTCAGCTTTTGTGCGCACAACTCTAGGAGGCAAAGGCTCCTGATCAGAACCTTTCCCTCCAGTTGCCCGTGCATCCACTTTAGCCTTCCTGTTGTCTAAACTCCCGTTTGCGGGGTCCGTCAGTGCAACCATATTTGAGTCGAGGCTAGACCCAATGCCCCCCCCCCACACTTTCACCAGTCTGTTCCACCACCACAGGGCTGCTGTTAGTTCCCAGCCCCCCCATTAGCTGTTCCACTACAAACCCCTCCTCCATCCTTCCCTCCTCCTCCCCATCTCCCTCAAATCCTTCACCCACACCATCCTCTGACTCATTGTCCTCCTCAGTTGAGAGGGCACTCCCCTCCTCTTCACCCTCCCCA
The DNA here is from genome assembly GCF_963692335.1 of Osmerus eperlanus. Taxonomy (NCBI): domain Eukaryota; kingdom Metazoa; phylum Chordata; class Actinopteri; order Osmeriformes; family Osmeridae; genus Osmerus; species Osmerus eperlanus. The sequence continues at coordinate 11,546,147 of NC_085040.1, forward strand.
CCCTTACATACACAATTTGATTCCTTGTTTCCACATTCTTTGCACTTTGGCTCCCACTGGTCACACTCCCTGGCATAGTGTCCCTGCCTCCCACAATTCCTACACAGAAACTCAGGGCATTCACGAACAATATGCCCTGGCTGTATACACATTCTGCACACCTTCACCTGGCGATCATGAATGACCCTAAAATATTGTGCCCCCATCTCAGTGTCAAATCGCGTGGAGTAAGGCAGTGATTTAACAGTGTCTGTAAACTTCACCTTCACAAATCGTGTGCCCTCCACAATCCTGGTCCCAGGCCACATCCTCCTTGTAATGGGCGAAATTGCCCTCACACCCCAGTCCAACAGCTTCTTTAATATTTCCAAATCCGTGATGTAAACAGGCAAACCTATGAACGAAACCACCATCTCGTCATTTGTCAGCTCTTTCGCCATCACCCTGGTACGTTTGATCTTAAATCCGTCCAGCAACCTCCTTTTTCCGTTTTCATGGTTCATCGTGATTTCATACTTGTTTATTCCAATGTATCTGCAACCCACAACCAGGCCACATATATCCTTTGCAGCTCTCAGTAATTCCATCATGGTGATCCTGTCCTCACCCGCGAGCTCCACCAACAACGTCAAAGCCTTGCTATAGCTTGGTTCACTCACGGCTGCCACCGTCTCCTTCTCATGCGCTCCACTCCCCGTTGCCTCTGCATGCTCCTTTTCTGGATTCGTGCTACCCTTTTCCGCTCTTAATTTCTCCCGTCCCATTTTTTCCACTTCCGCCGCCTTCTGTTTCTGCATTCCCTTACTCCCGTTACCGTTGTCCTTCCAGGCCATCTCGTCTGCAATGTCCATAGTCAAAACTGTGCAGTCTGTCCAGGACATTCCAATGAAACCAAACAAAAAACCCCTCTCCCCCAAACAGCCCAACCGCTGCTGGGGGATGTACTACAAATCAAAACACAAATAAACTCCCAGTACAAACAAAAGAATCCACCTGCTCTCTGTCCAAACAGACTTCCTGAATCACTTCCTGGAAGGGGCGTGGTCAGGCTGGTTTGGCCGTACAAAATAAGTTGACAACCATAGGCTACTGATTCATATCCAGATTTGGTAGTTGACAATCCAAGGTGGTCTCTCTCTCGGCAAAATGAAAGCAGCTTCCAGCCCCTTTCATGAAGGACTACTTGTGCATATTGCAAGTGAGCAAAAGAGCATACAGCACCTGGTATTCCCAGGCGGTCTCCCATCCAAGTACTAACCAGGCCCAACCCTGCTTAGCTTCCGAGATCGGACGAGATCAGGCGTTGCCATGCTGGTTTGCCCGTACAAAATATGTTGACAACCATAGGCTACTTATTTATATCCAGATTTGGTATTTGACAATCCAAGGTGGTTTCTCTCTGCAAAGTGAAAGCAGCTTCCAGCCCCTTTCATGAAGGACTACTTGTGCATATTGCAAGTGAGCAAAAGAGCATACAGCACCTGGTGTTCCCAGGGGGTCTCCCATCCAAGTACTAACCAGGCCCAACCCTGCTTAGCTTCTGAGATCGGCCGAGATCGGGCATTGCCATGCTGGTTTGGCCGTACGAAATACGTTGACAACCATAGGCTACTTACTCATATCCAGATTTGGTATTTGACAATCCAAGGTGGTCTCTCTCTCTCTCTCTCTCTCTCTCTCTCTCTCTCTCT
>NC_085040.1:11555337-11557837 GCF_963692335.1 Osmerus eperlanus
CTGCTTCGATTGATCGATTTGTTGTCACAAAACATGCTTAAACAAAGGATCCCTGCACCCTAAGCGAGAATCATACCACGAGACCAACGAGCCATGTTCTGGTTGCTGCTTCGATCGATTTGTTGTCGCAAAACATGCTTAGACATAAAGAGCTGGAGAAACTTCCGCAGCAAATCACACCGATCTACGTTGGGTAAAGGACTTATTTGGGAATAGAACAGGAGCCCTCTTTGACATGTTTCCTCCTTCATCAGCATACTGTAATGGCCTCGTCGAGATTTGAACCCGGGACCTCTCGCACCCTAAGCGAGAATCATACCCCTAGACCAACGAGCCACGTTCTAGTTGTTGATTCGATTGATCGATTTGTTGTCACAAAACATGCTTAGACAAAGGCTCCCTGCACCCTAAGCGAGAATCATACCACGAGACCAACGAGCCATGTTCTGGTTGCTGCTTCGATCGATTTGTTGACGCAAAACATGCTTAGACATAAAGAGCTGGAGAAACTTCCGCAGCAAATCACACCGATCTACGTTGGGTAAAGGACTGATTTGGGAATAGAACAGGAGCCCTCTTTGACATGTTACCTCCTTCATCAGCATACTGTAATGGGCTCGTCGGGGATTTGAACCCGGGACCTCTCGCACCCTAAGCGAGAATCATACCCCTAGACCCACGAGCCACGTTCTAGTTGCTGATTCGATTGATCGATTTGTTGTCACAAAAAATGCTTAGACAAAGGCTCCCTGCACCCTAAGCGAGAATCATACCACGAGACCAACGAGCCATGTTCTGGTTGCTGCTTTGATCGATTTGTTGTCACAAAACATGCGTAGACAAAAAGAGTTCGAGAAACTTCTGCAGAAAATCACCCCGATCTACGTTTGGAAAAGGACTGATTTGGGAATAGAACAGGAGCCCTCTTTGCCAGGTTACCTCCTTCTACAGCAATGGGCTGTAGAAGTAATGGGCTCGTCCGGGATTTGAACCCGGGACCTCTCGCACCCTAAGCGAGAATCATACCCCTAGACCAACGAGCCATGCTCCAGCTGCTGCTTCGATTGATTGATTTGTTGTCACAAAACATGCTTAGACAAAGGCTCCCTGCACCCTAAGCGAGAATCATACCACGAGACCAACGAGCCATGTTCTGGTTGCTGCTTTGATCGATTTGTTGTCACAAAACATGCGTAGACAAAAAGAGTTCGAGAAACTTCTGCAGAAAATCACCTTGATCTACGTTTGGAAAAGGACTGATTTGGGAATAGAACAGGAGCCCTCTTTGCCAGGTTACCTCCTTCAACAGCATACTGTAATGGGCTCATCCTGGATTTGAACACGGGACCTCTTGCACCCTAAACTAGAATCATACCCCTAGACCAACGAGCCATGCTCCAGCTGCTGCTTCGATTGATCGATTTGTTGTCACAAAACATGCTTAGACAAAGGCGCCCTGCACCCTAAGCGAGAATCATACCACAAGACCAACGAGCCATGTTCTGGTTGCTGCATTGATCGATTTTTTGTCGCAAAACACGCATATTCAGAAAGAGCTGGAGAAACTTCTGCAGCAAATCACCCAGATCGACGTTGGGTAAAAGACAGATTTGGGAATAGAACAGGAGCCCTCTTCACTAAATAACCTCCTTCAACAACTTACTGTAAAGGGCTCGTCCGGGATTTGAACCCGGGACCTCTCTCACCCAAAGCGAGACTCATACCCCTAGACCAACGAGCCATGTTCTGGTTGCTGCTTTGATCGATTTGTTTTCACAAAACATGCTTAGACATAAAGAGCTGGAGAAACTTCCGCAGCAAATCACCCCGATCGACCTTGGGTAAATGACAGATTTGGGAATAGAACAGCAGCCCTCTTTGCCAGGTTACCTCTTTCAACAGCATACTGTAATGGGCTCGTCCAGGATTTGAACCCAGGACTTCTGGCACCCTATGCGAGAATCATACCCCTAGACCAACGAGCCATGTTGAAGTTGCTGCTTCGATTGATCTTTTTGTTGTCACAAAACATGCTTAGACAAAGGCTCCCTGCACCCTAAGCGAGAATCATACCACGAAACCAATGTGCCATGTTCTGGTTGCTGCTTTGATCGATTTGTTGTCACAAAACATGCGTAGACAAAAAGAGTTCGAGAAACTTCTGCAGAAAATCACCCCGATCTACGTTTGGAAAAGGACTGATTTGGGAATAGAACAGGAGCCCTCTTTGCCAGGTTACCTCCTTCTACAGCAATGGGCTGTAGAAGTAATGGGCTCGTCCGGGATTTGAACCCGGGACCTCTCGCACCCTAAGCGAGAATCATACCCCTAGACCAACGAGCCATGTTCCAGTTGTGCTTCGATTGATCGATTTGTTGTCACAAAACATGCTTAAACAAAGGATCCCTGCACCCTAAGCGAGAATCATACCACGAGACCAACGAGCCATGTTCTGGTTGCTGCTTCGATCGATTTGTTGTCGCAAAACATGCTTAGACAT
>NC_085040.1:11570337-11572837 GCF_963692335.1 Osmerus eperlanus
CGAGACCAACGAGCCATGTTCTGGTTGCTGCTTTGATCGATTTGTTGTCACAAAACATGCGTAGACAAAAAGAGTTCGAGAAACTTCTGCAGAAAATCACCCCGATCTACGTTTGGAAAAGGACTGATTTGGGAATAGAACAGGAGCCCTCTTTGCCAGGTTACCTCCTTCTACAGCAATGGGCTGTAGAAGTAATGGGCTCGTCCGGGATTTGAACCCGGGACCTCTCGCACCCTAAGCGAGAATCATACCCCTAGACCAACGAGCCATGCTCCAGCTGCTGCTTCGATTGATTGATTTGTTGTCACAAAACATGCTTAGACAAAGGCTCCCTGCACCCTAAGCGAGAATCATACCACGAGACCAACGAGCCATGTTCTGGTTGCTGCTTTGATCGATTTGTTGTCACAAAACATGCGTAGACAAAAAGAGTTCGAGAAACTTCTGCAGAAAATCACCTTGATCTACGTTTGGAAAAGGACTGATTTGGGAATAGAACAGGAGCCCTCTTTGCCAGGTTACCTCCTTCAACAGCATACTGTAATGGGCTCATCCTGGATTTGAACACGGGACCTCTTGCACCCTAAACTAGAATCATACCCCTAGACCAACGAGCCATGCTCCAGCTGCTGCTTCGATTGATCGATTTGTTGTCACAAAACATGCTTAGACAAAGGCGCCCTGCACCCTAAGCGAGAATCATACCACAAGACCAACGAGCCATGTTCTGGTTGCTGCATTGACAGGGTTAGGGTTAGGGTTAGGGTTAGGGTTAGGGTTAGGGTTGTATGTCTGAGAAATCCCATCACCAAGCAGATCGGAAAACCGGTAAGCGAGGATCAGAGTGAGTGCACTGGCATCTTCCAGGGACCCCGGGATACAACGCCAAGAGACAGGGGCTAGGCCCCTCCAACGTCGATCTGGGTGATTTGCTGCAGAAGTTTCTCCAGCCTTTTTTGAATATGCGTGTTTTGCGACAAAAAATCGATCAATGCAGCAACCAGAACATGGCTCGTTGGTCTCGTGGTATGATTCTCGCTTAGGGTGCAGGGAGCCTTTGTCTAAGCATGTTTTGTGACAACAAATCGATCAATCGAATCAGCAACTAGAACGTGGCTCGTGGGTCTAGGGGTATGATTCTCGCTTAGGGTGCGAGAGGTCCCGGTTCAAATCCCCGACGAGCCCATTACAGTATGCTGATGAAGGAGGTAACATGTCAAAGAGGGCTCCTGTTCTATTCCCAAATCAGTCCTTTACCCAACTTAGATCGGTGTGATTTGCTGCGGAAGTTTCTCCAGCTCTTTATGTCTAAGCATGTTTTGCGACAACAAATCGATCGAAGCAGCAACCAGAACATGGCTCGTTGGTCTCGTGGTATGATTCTCGCTTAGGGTGCAGGGATCCTTTGTTTAAGCATGTTTTGTGACAACAAATCGATCAATCGAAGCACAACTGGAACATGGCTCGTTGGTCTAGGGGTATGATTCTCGCTTAGGGTGCGAGAGGTCCTGGGTTCAAATCCCGGACGAGCCCTTTACAGTAAGTTGTTGAAGGAGGTTATTTAGTGAAGAGCGCTCCTGCTCTATTCCCAAATCTGTCTTTTACCCAACGTCGATCTGGGTGATTTGCTGCAGAAGTTTCTCCAGCTCTTTTTGAATATGCGTGTTTTGCGACAAAAAATCGATCAATGCAGCAACCAGAACATGGCTCGTTGGTCTTGTGGTATGATTCTCGCTTAGGGTGCAGGGCGCCTTTGTCTAAGCATGTTTTGTGACAACAAATCGATCAATCGAAGCAGCAGCTGGAGCATGGCTCGTTGGTCTAGGGGTATGATTCTAGTTTAGGGTGCAAGAGGTCCCGTGTTCAAATCCAGGATGAGCCCATTACAGTATGCTGTTGAAGGAGGTAACCTGGCAAAGAGGGCTCCTGTTCTATTCCCAAATCAGTCCTTTTCCAAACGTAGATCAAGGTGATTTTCTGCAGAAGTTTCTCCAACTCTTTTTGTCTACGCATGTTTTGTGACAACAAATCGATCAAAGCAGCAACCAGAACATGGCTCGTTGGTCTCGTGGTATGATTCTCGCTTAGGGTGCAGGGAGCCTTTGTCTAAGCATGTTTTGTGACAACAAATCAATCAATCGAAGCAGCAGCTGGAGCATGGCTCGTTGGTCTAGGGGTATGATTCTCGCTTAGGGTGCGAGAGGTCCCGGGTTCAAATCCCGGACGAGCCCATTACTTCTACAGCCCATTGCTGTAGAAGGAGGTAACCTGGCAAAGAGGGCTCCTGTTCTATTCCCAAATCAGTCCTTTTCCAAACGTAGATCGGGGTGATTTTCTGCAGAAGTTTCTCGAACTCTTTTTGTCTACGCATGTTTTGTGACAACAAATCGATCAAAGCAGCAACCAGAACATGGCTCGTTGGTCTCGTGGTATGATTCTCGCTTAGGGTGCAGGGAGCCTTTGTCTAAGCATTTTTTGTGACAACAAATCGATCAATCGA
>NC_085040.1:11580337-11582837 GCF_963692335.1 Osmerus eperlanus
AATCAGTCCTTTTCCAAACGTAGATCAAGGTGATTTTCTGCAGAAGTTTCTCGAACTCTTTTTGTCTACGCATGTTTTGTGACAACAAATCGATCAAAGCAGCAACCAGAACATGGCTCGTTGGTCTCGTGGTATGATTCTCGCTTAGGGTGCAGGGAGCCTTTGTCTAAGCATGTTTTGTGACAACAAATCAATCAATCGAAGCAGCAGCTGGAGCATGGCTCGTTGGTCTAGGGGTATGATTCTCGCTTAGGGTGCGAGAGGTCCCGGGTTCAAATCCCGGACGAGCCCATTACTTCTACAGCCCATTGCTGTAGAAGGAGGTAACCTGGCAAAGAGGGCTCCTGTTCTATTCCCAAATCAGTCCTTTTCCAAACGTAGATCGGGGTGATTTTCTGCAGAAGTTTCTCGAACTCTTTTTGTCTACGCATGTTTTGTGACAACAAATCGATCAAAGCAGCAACCAGAACATGGCTCGTTGGTCTCGTGGTATGATTCTCGCTTAGGGTGCAGGGAGCCTTTGTCTAAGCATTTTTTGTGACAACAAATCGATCAATCGAATCAGCAACTAGAACGTGGCTCGTGGGTCTAGGGGTATGATTCTCGCTTAGGGTGCGAGAGGTCCCGGGTTCAAATCCCCGACGAGCCCATTACAGTATGCTGATGAAGGAGGTAACATGTCAAAGAGGGCTCCTGTTCTATTCCCAAATCAGTCCTTTACCCAACGTAGATCGGTGTGATTTGCTGCGGAAGTTTCTCCAGCTCTTTATGTCTAAGCATGTTTTGCGTCAACAAATCGATCGAAGCAGCAACCAGAACATGGCTCGTTGGTCTCGTGGTATGATTCTCGCTTAGGGTGTAGGGAGCCTTTGTCTAAGCATGTTTTGTGACAACAAATCGATCAATCGAATCAACAACTAGAACGTGGCTCGTTGGTCTAGGGGTATGATTCTCGCTTAGGGTGCGAGAGGTCCCGGGTTCAAATCTCGACGAGCCCATTACAGTATGCTGATGAAGGAGGAAACATGTCAAAGAGGGCTCCTGTTCTATTCCCAAATAAGTCCTTTACCCAACGTAGATCGGTGTGATTTGCTGCGGAAGTTTCTCCAGCTCTTTATGTCTAAGCATGTTTTGCGACAACAAATCGATCGAAGCAGCAACCAGAACATGGCTCGTTGGTCTCGTGGTATGATTCTCGCTTAGGGTGCAGGGATCCTTTGTTTAAGCATGTTTTGTGACAACAAATCGATCGATCGAAGCAGCAACTGGAACATGGCTCGTTGGTCTAGGGGTATGATTCTCGCTTAGGGTGCGAGAGGTCCCGGGTTCAAATCCCCGACGAGCCCATTACAGTATGCTGATGAAGGAGGTAACATGTCAAAGAGGGCTCCTGTTCTATTCCCAAATCAGTCCTTTACCCAACGTAGATCGGTGTGATTTGCTGCGGAAGTTTCTCCAGCTCTTTATGTCTAAGCATGTTTTGCGACAACAAATCGATCGAAGCAGCAACCAGAACATGGCTCGTTGGTCTCGTGGTATGATTCTCGCTTAGGGTGCAGGGATCCTTTGTTTAAGCATGTTTTGTGACAACAAATCGATCAATCGAAGCACAACTGGAACATGGCTCGTTGGTCTAGGGGTATGATTCTCGCTTAGGGTGCGAGAGGTCCCGGGTTCAAATCCCGGACGAGCCCATTACTTCTACAGCCCATTGCTGTAGAAGGAGGTAACCTGGCAAAGAGGGCTCCTGTTCTATTCCCAAATCAGTCCTTTTCCAAACGTAGATCGGGGTGATTTTCTGCAGAAGTTTCTCGAACTCTTTTTGTCTACGCATGTTTTGTGACAACAAATCGATCAAAGCAGCAACCAGAACATGGCACATTGGTTTCGTGGTATGATTCTCGCTTAGGGTGCAGGGAGCCTTTGTCTAAGCATGTTTTGTGACAACAAAAAGATCAATCGAAGCAGCAACTTCAACATGGCTCGTTGGTCTAGGGGTATGATTCTCGCATAGGGTGGCAGAAGTCCTGGGTTCAAATCCTGGACGAGCCCATTACAGTATGCTGTTGAAAGAGGTAACCTGGCAAAGAGGGCTGCTGTTCTATTCCCAAATCTGTCATTTACCCAAGGTCGATCGGGGTGATTTGCTGCGGAAGTTTCTCCAGCTCTTTATGTCTAAGCATGTTTTGTGAAAACAAATCGATCAAAGCAGCAACCAGAACATGGCTCGTTGGTCTAGGGGTATGAGTCTCGCTTTGGGTGAGAGAGGTCCCGGGTTCAAATCCCGGACGAGCCCTTTACAGTAAGTTGCTGAAGGAGGTTATTTAGTGAAGAGGGCTCCTGTTCTATTCCCAAATCTGTCTTTTACCCAACGTCGATCTGGGTGATTTGCTGCAGAAGTTTCTCCAGCTCTTTTTGAATATGCGTGTTTTGCGACAAAAAATCGATCAATGCAGCAACCAGAACATGGCTCGTTGGTCTTGTGGTATGATTCTCGCTT